>NW_004443968.1:21990833-21992170 GCF_000243295.1 Trichechus manatus latirostris
AATGTCCTCCAGTTTCATCCATGTTATGAGATGATTCACAGATTCTTCATTATTCTTTATCATTGCATAGTACTCCACTGTGTATGTACCATAGTTTGTTTATCGATTCATCTGTTGATGGGCATCTAGGTTGTTTCCATCTTTTTGCTATTGTGAACAATGCTGCCATGAACATGGGTGTGCATATGTCTATTCGAGCGACGGCTGTTATTTCTCTAAGGTATATTCCTAGGAGTGGGATTGCTGGATCGTATGGTATTTCTATTTCTAGCTTTCTAAGGTAGTGCCATATCATTTTCCAAAATGGTTGTATCATTTTGCATTCCCACCAGCAGTGCATGAGAGTTCCAATCTCCCTGCAGTCCCTCCAGCATTTGTTATTTCCAGTGTTTTTGATTCGTGCCAGTAATGCCAAGATGAGATGGTAGCTCATTGTGGTTTTAATTTGCTTTTCTCTAATAGCTGGTAATCATGACATTTCCTCATGTGTCTGTTGGCAGCTTGAATGTCTTCTTTGGTGAAGTGTCTGTTCATTTCCTTTGCCCATTTTTTAATAGGATTATTTGGGTTTTTTGTAGAGGTGTTGGATTTTCTTGTGGATTATGCAAATTAGACTTTTGTCTGACTTGTACTGTCCAAAATTTTTTTCCCAGTTTGTAGGTTCTCTTTTTAATCTTTTGGTGAAGTCTTTTGAAGACTATAGGTGTTGATTTTTAGAAGATCCCAGTTATCTAGCTTATCTTCTGGGGTTTGTTTGTTGATGGTTATGATTTGTATCCTATCAATGCTGTGTATTAGAGCCTCTAGCGTTGGTCCAATTTTTTCTTCTATGAATTTTATGGTTTTTGCTTTTATATTTAGGTCTTCGATCAATTTTGAATTAGTTTGTTGTATATTGTGTGAAGTATGGGTCCTGTTTCATTTTTTTTTCAGATGGATACCCAGTTTTGCCAGCACCATTTGATAAAAAGACTGTCTTTTCCCCATTTGATGGACTTTGGGCCCTTGTCGAAGATCAGGTGACCGTAGGTGGATGGATTTACATCTGGATTCTCAATGCTGTTCCATTGGTCAAGGTAGCTGTTGTTGTAACATTACCAGGCTATTTTGCCTACTGTAGCTGTATAGTAGGTTCTGAGGTCAGGTCGGGGGAATCTTCCAACTTTACTCTTCTTCTTCAGTAGTGCTTTGCTTATCTGGGGCTTCTTCACTTTCCATATGAAGTTAATGATTAGTTTTTCCATCTCTTCGAAGAATGATGTTGGTATTTGGATGTGGCTTGCATTTTATTTGTAGATTGCTTTGGGTAGAATTGTCATTTTCACAATGTTGAGTCT
>NW_004443968.1:21994446-22006350 GCF_000243295.1 Trichechus manatus latirostris
CCATTTACATTCAGTGTAATTATTGATAGATGTGAGTTTATTGCTGTCAGTTTGTAGGATTTTTTTTTTTTTTTTTGTGGTGCTGACGTTTTCCTTGTTCTTCTTACTCTCCTGTGTTGATTTCCTTTTGTTTGTGGATTTTTTTTTCATTTCCTTTGTTTTTGTAGTTTTTGTTTTTGCTGAGACTTTGTTTTTCTTCTTTATTTTTATGAGTATGTTTGTTAACTTTCTTTGTGGTTACCGTGAATTTACCCTTATCTTTCTAAGTTTGAAGTAGTCTATTATTACTTGTTATCACCTTGCCTTCCTCTCCATTAGAAGCTTCTATATCTACACTGTTCATTCCCTCTTTTATTGTTCTGATTTTGCTGTCATTTACAGATTAACTGCTCTGATTGCCTGTTGTATTTCTTTTGGTTTTGGATAGTCCTTGAGAGTTAATTTCCTAGATTGGTATCTGGCTGGTACGATCCTGCGTCCTAGATTCAACCTTTGAGCTGAAGTTGTTTGTTTTCAGCTTGAAGGACTCCCTTTAATAATTCTTGTAAGTTTCGTTTGGTTTTTACATACTCCCTTAATTTCTCTCTATCTGGAAATGTCTGAATTTCACCATCATGTTTGAATTAGAGTTTTGCAGGATATATGATTCTTGGCTGGCAATTTTTTTCTTTCAAGGTTTATATATGTCATCCCATTGTCTTCTTTCCTGCATGGTTTTTGCCGAATAATCTGAGCTTACTCTTATTGTTTCTCCTCTGTATGTGACTTCTTGTTTTTCACAAACTGCTCTCAGTATTCTTTGTTTGTCTTTGGTTTTGGCGAGTGTGGTTATGATATGCCTTGGTGATTTTCTTTTTGGGGTTTATCGTTTATGGGGTTTGTTGAGCTTCTTGGATGGTCAGCTTTTCATCTTTCATGATATGGGAAGTTTTCTGTTGACAGTTCTTCAACGATCCTCTCTGTGTTTTCTGTTTTCTCCCTCTGTTTTGGAACTGTGATCACTCACAGATTTTTGCTTTTGATTTTATCCCACATAATTCTCAGGGTCTCTTCATTTTTTTTTTCTGAGTTTTCCTTGAACACAGTTTTATCCAAGTGTTTGTCTTCAATTCCACTGATCATCTCTTCCACCATTTCAGATCTGCTTCTCAGCCCTTCTGTGACACTGTCCGTTTCTGAAATCCTGTTGTTTATCTTTTGGATTTCTAATTGTTGTTTTTGTATAATTTCTAGTTGTGAATTTATTTTGACATTTCGTTCCTGCATTATTTTCCTGAATTCTTCCATTTTTTTGTCTGCATTTTCCATGACTTTGTTTATTTTTTCCTCTTTTTTATCTGCTTCTTGCTTCAACTCTTGGATAATTCTGAGTATTAGAAATTTGAATTCCCTATCTGGTAGTTCTAGTGCCTTTTCTTCCACTGGAGAGTCATCTGGTATTTTATTTTGGGTGCCTACTGGAACCATCCTGTCCTGTTTTTGTAAATGTTTTGATATTGTCTGCTGTCTTCAGGGCATTCAGTAGTTATTTTTATCTTTTATTGTTTGTAGATTTGTTTGTTTCATTCTATTTTTTTAATTTGGCTATGTCTGAACAGGCGGACTGTGTGTTCTTTGTTGTTTGCTCGTCTGTTGGCACAATACTTTTTGCCACCTTCTCCAATTTTCAGGGTCAGCCACTCTGATATGGTACAGCAGGGCAGGTCTAGCTGAAGAGGAGTTGCTGGGATGGGTTGTTTGTGGCACTTACTATAGCCACCTGGGCGTGTCGGTAATCAGTGCAGGGCAGGTTCCAGTAGGCTATGCCTGTGCTGCTTGGTGGTGTGAAGTTAAGTGCATGGTGCAGGTAGGCAGGATGGAGGAGGGAGATTGTGATGTGTGGAGCTAAGATGGATATGGGAGAGAGAAGAGAGGAACAGGAGCCAAAAACTTACAAACAAACAAAAAAGAGTGCTAGGGGAGCTTGTCATTGGAGTGGAGGGATGAGAGACTATGAAATGGAGGAAAACAAAAAGGGGAAGAAGAAGAAAAAAAAGGAAAGAATGAATAAATAAAAATTAGAAAGAAAAAAGAACAACAAATTTCCCAAGTATTCCACCAGTGCAGCTACGAGGTCTGGGGAAGCAGGTCCCAGATGTTGCAGTACAGCCTGGCTAGAAGGTGTAGAGGTATTCAGCACCAGTCATTCAGGGGACGGGAAGAGAAGGAAGGTATAGAGAGATGAGAAACTGAGTAATGAAGAAAGACAAAGAGGGAAAAATAGAGAAAAGAAAACAAAACAAATATTTAAAAAAAGAAAAAAGAACAAGAAAAGCCCCCCCGAAAAAAAGAAAAAAAAACATGAAAAAAGAAATGCTGTCAGAGATCCCTCTGCATGTCTGTGCAAGCTGAGAGGGTAGGTCCCAAGCCACGTATCTCTGCCAGGCCAGAACAGGCTCCCAAGTCGAGAAAAGGAAAAGAAACAAACAAACAATTCAAAACAAACAAACCAAAGCCCTAGGATCCCACCAGACCAGGAAGCAGTTCCACACTCGAATAGAGATCTGCAGCCCCTCAGGAAGAGGTAAAGATGGCAAATGGAGCCAGGTATTTGAGCAAAAGGAGGGGGAGGTGGTGAGAGGTAAGGAAGAAATCAGAAGAAGCGGAAAAAAGCAACACCAGCAGCCAACAAATAGCATTCAGGGAGTTGGCCAGTTTGGGTGGGTGGAATTCAAGCAGCCTGTGCTTCCCGGCCAAGAGACTGTGGCTGCGGGAAGTATAGGAGGTGGAGTGGGGTGAAGAAGGGTGGGGGATGGGAAGGCGTATATTGCTGTTTACCAGTTGTTCTGTCTCCTGTTGGAAGCTCTGTGAAGCTGCTTTCTTGTATCCCCTGTTCACTGGTCTCTGATAGGAGTCCAAGATGGCAGATCCACGCTGCCTTAGCTGATGGGGACCTCTGCACGAACCTCATCTCGCTCTCTGTTCTCTGTCAGTTTTTTCACTCCATTTGGTGCTTGGTTGAGTTCTTTATCTCTTCATTTAATGTTTTAGGTTTTCAGGATTGCTGTTTTCTTTGGCTTAGTTTTTCGGATCTTTGCTGTGGAGGGACGGTGTGGTGCTTCTGCCTAGAGTGCCATGTTGCCAGAAGTCCTGGTGAAGTCTTTTGATGAGCATAACTGTTTGATTTTTAGGAGCTCACAGTTATCTAGTTTCTCTTCTGGTGCTTGTGCATTGTTACTTATGGTTCGTATTGTGTTTATGCCATGTATTAGGACTCCTAGCATTGTCCCTATCTTTTCTTCCATGATGTTTATTATTGTCAGTTTTGTATTTAGGTCTTTGATCCATTCTGTGTTAGTTTTTTGTGCATGGTGTGAGGTAGGGGTCTTGTTTCAGTTTCTTGCTGATGAATATCCAGTTATGCCAGCACCATTTGTTAAAGAGACTGTCCTTTCCCCAGTTAACAGACTTCGAGCTACTCGTAGGCAGATGAATTTATGTCTAGATTCTCAATTCTGTTCCGTTGGTCTATGTACCTGTTTTTGTACGAGTACCAGGCTGTTTTGACTACTGCGGCAGTGTAATAGGTTCTAAAATTAGGTAGTGTGAGGCCTCCCACTTTGTTTTTCTTCAGTAATGCTTTACTTATCTGGTGTCTCTTCCCTTTCCATATGAAGTTGGCAATTTGTGTCCCATCTCATTAAAAAATGTTGTTGGAATTTGTATCAGGATTGCATTGTATCTATAGATCGCTTTGGGTAGAATTGACATTTTCACAATGTTGAGTCTTCCTATCCATGAGCAAGGTATGTTTTTTGCACTTATGCAGGTCTCTTTTGGTTTCTTGCAGTAGTTTCTTGTAGTTTATATTATATAGGTGTTTTACGTCTTTGGTTAGATTTATTCCTAAGTATTTTATCTTCTTGGGGGCTATTGTAAATTGTATTGATTTGATGATTTCCTCTTGGAAGTTCTCTTTGTTAGTGCAGAGGAATCCAAATGATTTTTGTACGTTTTTCTTGTATCCTGATAATTTGCTGAAATCTTCTATTAGTTCCAGTAGTTTTCTCTGTCTGTTTCTTATGTGATTCGGTGTTTGATTGAGTTCTTTGTTCCTTTATTTGGTACTTAGGATTCTTGGATTGACATCGTATGTATTTTACTTAGTTTTTGGGGTCTTTGCTACAGAGGAACAGCATGGTGCTTCTGTCTATAGCGCCATGTTGGCTCTACTTCCTACCTCATGCTTTTCTTCTTGCTGTATTTTATTTTTAGTAGGAGGGAAAAAAGTAACATTTTCACCAATTTGAGCATTAAGTTGAAGAATCATCATTAGAGTATGACTTTTTTTTGCATTTGTGTAATTTTTTTCTACTATTCAGACATAGGGTTGTGAAATTTCTTTTTCTTATATGTCACTTTACTCTCAAGTAATTCATAAATGACCCTGAATGAAGTAAGTAAGATAGCTCCTTAAATATGTCATTCTGATTGTCTTAGTTATCTAGTGCTGCTACAACAGAAATACAAGTGGATGGCTTTAACAAAGAAAAATTTATTTCTTCACAGTAAAGTAGGCTGAAAAGTTCAAATTCAGGGCATCAACTCCAGGGAAAAGGTTTCTTTCTCTGTCAGCCTTCTCATTGCTGTTTCCCTGGACTAGGAGCTTCTCCGCACAGGGACTCCAGGTTCAAAGGACACGTTTTGCTCCTGGCACTGCTTTCTTGGTGGTATGAGGTCCCCAATTCTCTTATTGCTTCCCTTTTCTTTTATCTCTTGTAAGGTAAAAGGTGGCACAGGCCACACCCTAGGGAAGCTCCCTTTACATTGGATCAGGGATGTGACCTGGGTAAGGGTGGTGTTACAATCCCACCCTAATCCTCTTTAACATAAAATTACAATCACAAAATGGAGGCCAACCACACAATTCTGGGAATCATGACCCAGCCAACTTGATGCATGCGTTTTCTGGGGGACATAATTCAAACCATGACACAGATCTACCATACACCTTATTGCAGATGAATAAAGTACATTTTCTTCCTATAGTTTTTCATATTTTAGATTTTGGTCTTTTTTACATATTAAAATATAAATTATAGTATGATAAGTGAAAAAAATCTTCAGAATCACAGATTGTTTAAAGTGTTGGAAATAAATCCTTCAAGACATCTTGAATATTGTAGATTTTAAATTTTCCTTGAGAAATATTTACTATCAAACATTAGTCTCAAACAACTGCTACCTTAGCCTCTCCAATAATTTCTATATTTGTATAAAATATATATTTTATATTTCTTCCTTCTTTCTATGTCTTCCCACAGCCAGTGTCTCAATTCTGTGTTTCATCAATTCTTGCCTAGTCTGTTATTGTGCCTTGAACTGTATTTCCCTATAAAATTTTATCTCTCTAAGGTGTAAATTTGATTATATCACTCCCATGTGTAAAATGGTTCAATAGGACTAGAACTTCTGGAGAGATGGAGTAATGCACTTCTCTCTGTTCCTCTCTCTAAATTCAGCTAAAACCACATGAACAACATATATAAAACAAATATAAGAACATGAAAGGTGGAGAGAAGAAGGAAGACAGGCCATATAATTGAATTTGATAGGTCTCTGTCTCTCTTTTGCCTGATCATTCATTCTATAAAAAAGCCATTTTATTGGCAAAGTAACACAGACTTATGTTTGTTCTATCAATCATACCACCTTGAGATCAGAGACATACCTGGTCTCTAAAACCTTTTTTAACTATCACAGATAGAATCTTCATTCTTAGGAAATGCTTGTACCCTTCACATATAGTACACCGTATAAACATTTTTTGATAGCTTGCTTAGCACATGTGAGCAACTTGATGGCAAAAAGCAGATTCTTAGTCATCTTTCTGTCTATAAGACAGCACAGTGGCAGATAAATAATGGGTGCTCAATCATTATTTTGTTTCATAAACAAATAAGGGACAAGATTAAAATGGTTAAGTGTAACTCTCTTTTTCTTTCTCTCTCTTCTTATAACTTCCTAGTCATGGCTTTTTCACTTAAAAATGTAATCAGTTGATCAGAGGTTGGTTGGTAAACAGAAGCTTGTGGCTTTTCTTATTAGGTCATAGTGAACATCATTAAAGTAGTTACTGAAATTTGATGACTTCTTCACAGAATGTTTGAATTGTGTGGAATAAACCTTTTAGACTTATTTTGTCTGTCTTCTCCCTGAAGACTGAGTTATCCTTCTATTATCCCAGAAAACAATTATTTACAAACAGGAAAGATATTCTAGGAGCAGAAAAATTACAAAATAAAATGAATTTTTATAATTAAAAATTAACAGCATAGGGAAAAGATAGACATGGAAAAGAGTTTAGTTTATTTTTAATTCATAAAAATAAAATTTATTTTAAAAGAGTGTTGCAAAGATCGATTTAGAGTTTATCTTTAAAAATACTTATGCTGCCAATATAGGTTAGTTAAAGAAAATCTGCATATTCAAAAAGACTATACTTAGACTAACTAACTAAAAAGACTACACTTAGACTGCTAACCAAAAGGTAGGTGGTTCACATTCCCCAGATACTCAGCAGGAGAAAGATGTCCTAGTCTGCTTCTATAAAGATTTACAGCCTTGGAAACCCTCTGGGGCAGTTCTACTCCATCCTACAGGGTTGCTATGACTTGGAATCAACTCGATGGCAATGGGATTTTGGGGTTATACCTAGATTGTATTAGTGGCTAGAAAAGTTCCTAGTTTCTTCTTCTTCTTTTTTTTTTAATTTTCAGTTAACATTCATGTAGGGAAAGAAAATTAACAAGATAAAAGTGTTTCAAGTGCATAAAAATAGGGCATAGCTTATAGTCAGGATAAAAATAGCTGATAAGGACAAATTTCACTTAATATACCAAATAGGGGATAATTAACAAGTAAAACTTAAATCATATCGATATTAGAAATCTATCTCTGCCTTAGAGTAAATGAGTGAGTATAATCCTTTTCATAGTCAAATTAAAAATATATATATTTTCTCACTAATAGTTGTAGATAAACTACATATTAAATGAATAAGGCCTATATTCTTATTTTATTTTGCTGAACACAGTGAATAGATCCATCTTTAATTCTGTTTTTATTTAATCTTAACTTCAATATATGTACTTTTTTCCACAATAAACAGTAATTTATTCTGCAAATTAGTGGTTATTATGGAAGAAGTTCATCATACAGAGTTAAAAAAGCCAAGTCACCAAGGGTATTCTTTCTCACTGTTTCTATTCAACATCATATTAGAAGTTCAAGTTAGTGCAATAAACCCCCCCCCCAAAAAAAATGTATGCAGTTTGGAAAGAAGAAATAAAAGTGTCTTTATTCACAGATGAAATAACTGTCTATGTAGAAATTTTTAAAGTATCTCCAAAAAACCCTTAGAATTTATCAGAAAGAATAGCAAAGTATAAGACAGAAGGACAGTATAAAAAAGACAACTAGTTTTCTACACACCTGCATTTAACAGTTGGAATGTGAGGTTAAAAATATGCTATTTACCATTACAGCAGAAAAAGAAGAAATGGGCATAAATCTAACAAAATAAGTATAGGATGTGTATGTGAAAAATAGCAAAATGCTGATGAAAGGAATCAAAAAAGATCTAAATAAAATAAGTGATATTTTACGTCCATGGATTGAAAGACAATATTGTTAAGATGTCATTTCCTCCCAACTTAACCTATATGTTGAACACAACCTCAATCAAAATCCCATGAAGATAATTTATAGATATTGACAATCTGTTTCTAAAATTTACATGAAAAGGCAAAGGACTTTGAATTGTCAACCCAATACTAAAGAAGAATAATAAAGTTGGAGGACTCTTACTGCCTGACTTCAAGACTTCTATAAGGCTACAGTAATCCAGACAATATGGTATTAGACACATAGCTCAAGTGAACAGAATAGAGAGTTCAGAAATAGACCCTCTAAAATATAGTCAACCAATTTTTGCAACGGCACAAAGGCAATTCAAAAAATAATTGAGAAAGAATATTTTCAAATTGTGCTGAAACATTTGTATTTCCATATGCAAAAATGAAGTTATGCTCATAATTTACACTTTTGCACAAAAAATAACTTAAAATGGATTATAAGACTAAATATAAAATACAAAACTATAAAACATTTAGAAGAAAGCATAGGAGAAAATACATGTGACCTTCAGTTTGATGGTGAGTTTTTAGATACAACACCAAAATCATGATCTATGAAAGAAAGAAAAATATATATATATTGGATTTATTAAAATTAAAACCTTCCGCTCTGTGGAAAACACTGTTAAGAGAATCAAAAGAAAAGCCACAGAGAGGAAGAAATCACTTGGATAACACGTATCTGATAAAGTACTTGTACGTAAACTATGCAAATAACTCTTAAAATCCAACAATAAGGAATTAACAACCAAATTAAAAATGAGGCAAAAGATCTAAACAGACACTTCACCAAAGAAGTTATACAGATTGTAAATAGCATATGAAATGACGGTCCCCACCATTTGTTATTAAGGAAATGCAAATTAAAACACTGCACAACTATTTTTATTGTTATTTTTGTAGTTGACATCCAGTTGATTCTGACTAAAGGCTGCCACATGTGTGCACAGTAGAATGGCTCTATAGGGTTTTCAAGACTGTGACTCTCTCCGAAGCAGATTGCCAGGCCTGTCTTCCAAAGCACCTTTGGGTGTGTTTGAACTTCCATCCTTTCAGCTAGTAGTCAAGAGCTTAACTGTGCCACCCAGGGACTCCTACACACTTATTAGAATGACTACAGTTTAAAAAAAAAAAAAGAAAATGCCAGTTGCTGTTGAGGATACAGAGTAAAAAGCACTCTAATTCATTTCTGGTGTGAATGTAAAATGGCACAGTCAATCTGAAGACAGATTGACAGTTTCTTATAAAGCTAAACTTAACTTACGATCCAGCAATTGCACTGCTAAGTTACCGACCTGACTGAAAATTTATTTCCACCTAAAAAGTAGAAAGTGAATGTTTTTAGAAGCTTTATATACTATCTTTCAAAAGTGGAAGCAATCAAGGTGACTTTCCATAACAAATGGGTAAGCAAACTGTGGTACATTTCTGAAATGGAATACTATTCATCAATAAAAATGTATGAGTTATCAAGTCACTTCATGACATGGATGAATCTTAAATGCATACTATGAAGTTAAAGAAGTCACTTTCAAAATGCTGTAGAATATATTCCATTTATATGACATTTTGGAAAAAGGAAAACTACAGATGCAGTGAAAAGATCAATGGTTTCCAGGTTTCAGAGGAGAAGAAGTCTTAAATAGGAAAAGCATAAGGGTTTTTTTAGGATGGTTAAATTACTCTGTACAATATTGTAATGGTGGATACATGACACTACGCATTTGTCTAAATTGTCAAAACCCATAGAACTTTATAGCACAAAGAGTAAACCATAATGTAGACAAAGAAAAATAATGGCAAATTAGGAGGTGGGAGAATCCCAGAGTTGTGTACAAAATATGACAAAAGAATCAAACTGTGTACGTTTTATTACAAATACATGAAAAAACTCACTGTAGGGTGTGTGAAAAAAGGTACTGACTTAATTGACTTCTAAAATTAAAAGAGTCTGAAAGAAGAAGGACAAGGAACTGTACAGAAGCACTGTACTCTAGTTGATAGTTTATTCTCCACATAGGTTAAAAAAGCTGAAACTTCTATATAAAAACAAACAAAAAATCTGTTGGCATCGAGTCGATTCCAATTCACAGCAACCCTATAGGACAGAGTGGAACTGTCCCATAGGATTTCCAAGGGGCAGCCGGTGGATTCAAGCTGTTTGTGTGTGTGCGTGTGTGTGTGTACATCTCATCATTAGTAATATGTACTACATACAATGTTTCAGTGTGTAATTTGCTGATGTTATTATTCTCAGATATTCACCATGGATTTTCAAAATTTACCTCTCTACAGCTCCGCTCAGTTCTTGAAAATTGGTGATAGCTTATTTTTTTGTAGTAAAACAAACAAAAAAATAAGATACTAATATAAGTGGCCAATTAACATTGGGTAAAATATTTGGAGATATTAAGATAGTTACTGTAAGATTGATAGTTGTTGTTAGGTGCCCTCCAGTCAGTTCCAACTCACAGCGACCCTATGTACAACAGAACAAAACACTGCTCAGTCCCCCACCATCCTCACAATCCTTGTTATGCTTAAACCTGTTGTTATGGCCACTGTGTCAACCCATCTCGTTGCAGATCTTCCTCATTTTCGCTGACCCTCTACTTTACTAAACTTGATGTCCTCCTCCAGATTCAGGTCCCTCCTGATAGCATGTCCAAAATATTTGAGATGAATCCTCACTATTCATGCGTCTAAGGAGCATCCTGGCTGTACTTCTTCCAAGACATAGTTGTTCTTTCTTTTGGCAGTTCGTGCTATATTCACTATTCTTCATCAAACCCATAAACCAAAGGCATCGATTCTTCCTTTGTTTCCTTAGTCCAGCTTTCACATGCATATGAGGCGACTGAAAACACCATAGCTTGTGTCAGGCACACCTTAGTCCTCAAAGTGACATCTTTACTTTTTAACGCTTTAAAGAAGTGTTTTGCAACAGATATGCCTAATGCAATGCTTCATGTGAGTTCTTGACTGCTGCTTCCTTGGGTGTTGTTTGTGGATCCAAGTAAAATGAAATCTTTGACAACATCCATTTTTTCTCCATTTATCATGACACTGCTTATTGGTAGAGTTGTGAGGATTTTTGTTTACTTTATGTTGAGGTGCAATCCATACTGAAGGCTACAGTCTTTCATCTTCATCATTAAGTGCTTCAAGTCTTCTTTGTTTTCAGCAAGCCAGGTTGTGTCATCTGCATATCACAAGCTGATAATGAGTCTTCCTTCAATCCTGATGCCTCATTTTTCTTTATATACTCTAGCTTCTTGGATTATTGGCTTAGCATACAGATTGAATAAGCATGGTGAAAGGATACAACCCTGACACACAACTTTATTGATTTTAAACCATGCAGTATCCCATGGTTCTGTTCAAACAACTGCCTCTTGGTCTATGTACATGTTCCTGATGAGCAAAATTAAGTTTTTTGGAATTTCCATCCTTCGCAATGTTGTCTATAATTTGTTATGATCCACACAGTCAAATGCTTTGCATCGTCAATAAAACACAGGTAAACATCTTTCTGGTAATTTACACTTTCTGCAAAGATCCATCTGACATCAACAATGATATCCCTCATTCCACATCCTCTTTTTACAGTGGAGAGACTTTTATATATAAATACATTTGTATGTATTTCTTGTTGATGTCCTACTACAAATACTATGATGATAATGAGGCACGATTAAAGGTAGTTACGTAAATGAGGCAGGCCAAAATATACAGGATTAGGTTGTATCTTGAGTTGATCTCTTTTGAGACACAAAAGAGAGAAGCAAAATTTCTCAACAGAATAAAGAGCATTTATGCAACACCAACCACCAACATTATTCTTAATGGAGAGAGCTGAAAACATTTCCATTGAAAACAGGAACAAAACAAGGATGCTCTTTACCTCCACTCCTATATAACATTGTGCTGGAAGTTCTAGCTAGACCAATAAGGCAAAAAAAAAAAAAAAAAAAAGGGGCATCCAAATTGGTAATGGGGAAGTTAAACTGTCCCTGTTTGCGGATGATATGATACTATACATAGAAAACCCTAAAGACATCACAAGAAACCTACTAGAACCAATAGGAAGATACAGCAGAGTAGCAGGATACAAGATGAACGTACAAAAATCATTGGATTCCTGGATCTACAGGAATGGAAAAACATACCATGCTCATGGATAGGCAGACTCAACATTGTGAAAATGACAATTCTACCCAAAGCAATT
>NW_004443968.1:22007664-22035457 GCF_000243295.1 Trichechus manatus latirostris
TGAAAAAGTTTACACAAAAAAGAAACAATCTTTGTTGGTTATGAGGGATGGGAGAGGTGGGAGGGGGAAATACTAAATAGACAATAGATAAGTGGTATCTTTGGTGAAGGGTGAGACAGTACACAATACTGGGGAAACCAGCTCAACTTGTATAAGGAAAGGTCATGGAAGCTCCATAGACACATCCAAACTCCCTGAGGGACTGAATTGCCGGGCAGAGGGCTGTGGAGAGCATGGTCTTGGAGACCATCTAGCTCAATTGGCATAACGCAGTTTACAAAGAAAATGTTCTACATTCTACCTTGGTGAGTAGTGTCTGGGGTCTTAAAAGCCTGTGGGCAGCCATCTAAGATACTCCACTGGTCTCATCCCTTAGGGAGCAAGGGAGAATGAAGAGAACAGGATACAAGGAAAATATTAGTCTGTAGGACTAATGGACCACAGCTACCAAGGCCTCCACCAGACTGAGTCCAGTACAGCTAGATGGTGCCTGGCTACCACCACTGACTATTCTGACAGGGATCACAACAGACAGTCCCAGACAGAGCTGGAGAAAAATGTTGAACAAAATTTTAACTCACAAAAAAAGACCAGACTTACTAGCCTGTCAGAAACTGGAGAAACCCCGAGGGTATGGCCCCCAGACACCCTTTTAGCTCAGTAATGAAATCACTCCCAAGGTTCACCCTTCATCCAAAGATTAGACAGCCCCATAAAACAAAACAAGACTAATGGGGCACAACAATCCAGGGAGAAGGACTAGAAGGCAGGAGGGGACAGGAAAGCTGGTAACAGGGAACCCAAGTTTGAGAAAGTACAGTGTTGACGTGCTGTGGGGTTGTTAACCATTGTCATAGGGCAATATGTGTACTAACTGTTCAATGAGAAACTATTTGTTCTGTAAGCTTTCATGTAAAGTACAATAAAAAAAAGACTGAGTAAAAATGAAAAAAGGAGAGAAACAAGCCGAGAGGAGGGGCTGCACATTACTATAAAGCAAGTAGTGCCTGGAACGGAGTGCATCCTTTGGATCCGAGGTCCTTTTGCTGAGAAACATCTAGACCAGGGAAAGATGGATGTTGAGGAACTTCCCCCAAAGTCAACAGAGAAAGAAAGCCTTCCCGTGGAGCTCATGTCCTTAATTCTGACTTATAGCCTCCTAAACTGTAAGAAAATAAATTTATGTTTGTTAAAACCATCCACTTGTAGTATTTCTTTTATAGGAATACTAGTTAACTAAGACACAAATGTCCTTCACCAGATGAAATACACAGGAACCAAACCTACTACATCTGTGGAAAGAGACTATAGAGAAGCTCAGTATCATCAGTCAGAACAAGGCCAGGGGTTGACTGCAGAACACAACACAGTAAATTGCAGATACGTTAGTTCAAGTTGAAGCTGAAGAAAATTAAAACAAGCCAAAGTATGAACTTGAGTATATTCACCTGGAATTTAGAGATAATATCAAGAATAGATTTGATGCATTGAACACTAATGACTGAAGACCAGATGCGTCGTGAGATGACATCAAGGACATTGTACATGAAGAAAGCAAAAGGTCATTAAAAACACAGGAAAGAAAGAAGAGACCAAAATGGTTGTCAGAAAAGACTCTAAAACTTGTACGCAGAGTTGCTAAAGCTAATGGAGGAAACGATAATGTAAAACAGCCAAACAAAAGGTTTCAAAGTGCAGCTTGAGAAGACTTAGTAAAATATTATAGTGAAATGTGCCATCTACTTAAAGAAAAAAATGGCCAGTGAAAACCTTATGAATGGTAGGGGAACATTGTCTGATATAGTGCTGGAAGATGAGCCCCCCAGGTTGGAAAGCACTCAAAATACAACTGGGGAAGAGCTGTCTCCTCAAAGTAGAGTTAACCTTATTGACAAGGTTGGAGTAAAACTTTCAGGACCTTCATTTGCTGATGTGGCACAACCCAAAATAAGAAAAAAAAAAAAGCTGCAAACATCCATTAATCTGAACTTGGAATGTAAGAAGTATGAATCTAAAAAAATTGGAAGGAGTCAAAAATGAAATGGAACACACTAAGATTGATATCCTAGGCATTAGGAGCTGAAATGGACTGGTATTGGCTATTCTGAACTGGAAAATCATATAGTCTACTATGCCAGGAGTGACAAATTGGAGAACAGCAGCATAGCATTTATTGTCAAAAAGAACATTGCAATATCTATCCTGAAGGACAAAGCTGTCAGTGATAAGATAGGATTCATACACTTACAGGGAAGACCAGTTAACACAGCTATTATTCAAATTGACACACCAACCACTAAGACCAAAAACAAACAAATCTGTTGCTTTAGAGTCAATTCCAACTCATAAAAAGCTTATAGGAAAGAGTAGAACTGCACCATAGGGTTTCCAAGGAGTGCCTGATGGACCTGAACTGTCGATCTTTTGGTTAGCGGCCAAACTCTTAACAACTACACCACCAGGGTTTCCACTAAGGCCAAAGATGAAGAAATTGAAGATTTTTCCAACTTCTGAAAACTGAAATTGATCAAACAAGCAATCAGGATGTATTGATAATTATTGATGATTGGAGTGAAAACGTTGGAAACAAAGAATGATCAGTAGTTGGAAAACATGATCTTGGTAATAGAAACAACACCACAGATCTCATGAGAGAATTTTTCAAGACCAATCATTTACTCATTGCAAATAGCTTTCTTCAACAACATAAACAGTGACTATACACGTGGACCTCACTGGATGCAATACACAGGAATCAAATTGACTACATCTATGAAAAGAGATGAAGGAGAAGCTTAATATCATCTACCAGAACAAGACCAGGGGCAGAACAGGTCATCAATTGCTCATATGCAATTTCAAGTCAAAGCTGAAGAAAATTAAAACAAGTCCAAATAGCCAAAGTATTACCTTGAGTATATCCCAAATGAATTTAGAAACCATTTCGAAAATAGATTTGTCATATTGAATACTAATGATTAAAGACCAGAAGAGTTCTGGGATGACATCAAGGACATCATACTTGAAGAAAGAAAAAGGTCATTAGAAAGACAAGAAAGACAAGACCAAAATGGATGTCAGAAAAGACCCTGAAACATGCTCTTGAATGTAGAGTAGCTAAAGTGGACAGAAGAAATGACCACGTAATAGAGCTGAACAGAAAGATTCAAAGGTTGACTCGAGAAAACATGATAAAGCATTATAATGAAATGTGCAAAGACCTGGAGTTAGAAATCCAAAAGGAAAGAACACACTTTGCTGAAAGAACTGAAGAGATAATTCAAGACTTGAGTTGCAATATTGAAGGATTCTATGGGCAAAATTTTGAAAGATATGGTAGAATCAAAAGAAGATGGCAATGACACACAGTCTGTGACAAAAACAATTGGTCAACGTTCAACCATTTCGGGAGGCAGCATATGATCAAGAGCCGATGGTACTGAAAAAAGAAACGCAAGCTGTACTGAAGGCATTGGCAAAAAACAAAGTTCCAGGAATTAATGCAATACCAATTGAGATGTTTCAACAAACAGATGCAATGCTGGAAGCATTCACTAGTCTGTGCCAAGAAATTTGGAAAACAGTTGCCTGGCCAACCTACTGGAAGAGATCTATAGTTGTGTTCATTCCAAAGAAAGGTGATTTAACAGAATGAAGAAATTATGAAAAAATATCATAATATCACATGAAAGTAAAATTTGCTGAAGATAATTTAAAAATGGTTGCAGCAGTACATCTATAGGCAGCTGCCAGAAATTGAAGCCAGATTCAGAAGAGGGCATGGAAGGAGGGTTATCATTGCTGATGTCGGATGCATCTTGGCTGAAAGTAGTAAATAATAGAAAGATGTTTATCCGTGTTTTATTGACTATACAAAGGCATTTTACTGTATGGATCATAACAAATTATGGATAACATTGTGAAGAGTGGGAATTCCAGAACACTTAACTGTGAGCATGTGGAAACTGTACATAGACCAAGAGGCAGTTGCATGAACAGAACAAGGGAGTACCTTCGTGGTTTAAAATCAGGAAAGGTGTGCATCGGGTTGTATCTTTTCACCATACTTATTCAATGTGTATGCTGAGCAAATAATCTGAGAAGCTGGACTATATGAAGAAGAATGCAACATCAGGACTGGAAGATGATTCTCTAACAACCTGCGATATGCAGATGACACAACTTTGCTTGCTGAAAGCAAAGGAGGCTTGAAGAAATTACTGAGGAAGATCAAAAACTACAACCTTCGGTATCATTATACCTCAACAAAAAGAAAACAAATATCCTCACATGTGGACCAATAAGCAAAATCATGATAAACGGAGAAAATATTGATGTTGTCAAGGATTTTATTTTACTTGGATGCATAAACAATGCCCAAGGAAGCCGCGGTCAAGAAATAAAACGTGTTTTGTTGGGCAAATCTGCGCAAAATACTTTTTTAAAGTGTTAAAAAGCAAAGATGTCACTCTGAGGACTAAGGTGCACCTGGCCCAATCCATGGTATTTTCTATCACCTCATATGCATGAAAAAGCTGGGCGATAAATAAGAAGACCAAAGAAGAACTGATGCCTTTGAATTATGGTGTTGGCAAAGAATACTGAATATACCGTGGGCTGCCAGAAGAATAAACAAAGCTTTCGTGGAAGAAGTACATCCAGAATGCATCTTAGAAGTGAAGATGAGGAGAATCTGTGTCATGTACTTTGGACATTTTATCAGGAGGGGTCAATCCCTGGAGAAAGACATCATGCTTGGTAGAGTGAGGATCAGCAAGAGAAAGAGCAAGACTCTCAAGGAGATGGATTGACATACTGGTTGCAACAATTGACTCAAACATAGCAACGATTGTGAGGACAGCGAAGGACTGGGCAGGGTTTTGTATTTTCTATGTAGGGTCGCCTTGGTTTGGAACTGATGCATAACAACAACAACATATATACATATAAAATTTCCCCAAGTGATCAAAGTTAGTATCGATAGTAACATGACGTTGATAGGTTGACAGTATGTACCTTTGAGATGGTGTGATGAGGATGGTATTTTATCTCTGTAGCCTTTCTTTCAAAAACCCGTAGCCATAATCGTATTTCACATAATCATGAGAGAAACATCAGATAAATCCCAATTGTGGGACATTCTACAAAGTATCTGACTGGTACTTTTCAAAATCACCAAGGTCACTGAAAACAAGGAAAGTCTAGGAAACAGAAAAAGGGACCAAAGAGGATATGAGGGATAACTGTAATCTGCTATACTAGTTGGAATCTTGGGGCAGAAAAGGATATTAGGTAAAAACTAAGGAAATATGAATAAATTATGAACTTTAAAAATGATGATGTATCAATATTGGTTCATTAATCTTGACTGATGTACCATAATAATGTGAGATATTAATAACAGGGAAAATGCATGTGTAGTATGTCAAAAATCTCTCTTCTGTCTTCTCAGATTTTCTGTAAATCTAAAATATATTCTAAAATAAAATTGTATTAAAAACAAAACAAAATGAAAAAGCCCATGTCCCCAGTGGATTCAGGACTCATAAGTGCAAGACTTTAGAGACAGAAATACATAATTTTAAGGGTGGGAAGCATGTATTATTTGCTTCAATCGGAGGGGAAAAGTAAAAGGAAAGGCTACAGATGTTTTGAACAAAACGTGGGCAAGTCTATCACACAGGTGCTCTTATAGCTTTAAGGAAGAAAACTACAAACTCTGAATAGCATAGTTTTACCAAAATGGAGAGACAGTAGACTCCATGTGATAATCTCAGAAATGTCAAAGATTCTTGCCTGACTGACTGATAACCTTGCGGGGGATGCATACCGGACCACATAACCTAAGAGATAAACACACTGAATTTGTGATCACTCATGAGTTATGATCAATCATGAAAATTTTACGTGGAAAGTAGTTTTCACCATAGAAAACGAGTTACCCAGTAGGTAACTGCAGGTAACTGTGTATGAAGCCAGGGCATCTGGAATGTTTGTATGTAGAACATTATCCAGACTGATAGACTTATGCACGGTACCTATGTGAGGAGTCATATAACTTGGTAACTTAAGCAAAAGCAGGGAGTGCAGTGTAAACAATTAAGGTTATGCCTAAAAGTTGATTCAGTTTTGTTCAGGATATGTTGTTCTCTCCACCACCACCCGGATCCTTACCTCCCTCCATTAAACCAGAAAATAAAAAGAAGAAATACGATGGCTAAGAAGAACAATTCTAAGCGGCTGACCATAAAAAACCCCAAAACCCTTTGCCGTCGAGTCGATTTGAACTCATAGTAACCCTATAAGGACAGAGTAGAGCTTCCCCCTAGAGTTTCCAAGGAGTGCCTGATGGATTGGAGGCAATGTTAATATTCAGAAACTATCTTGGAAAATATATTTTAGGGAAAGTTTCACACAAAGCCAATCAAACAGAACACAAAACACTTTCTCCTCTTATCTCTATTAACATTTAGTGCATAGAAATTTGTTGGACCAGTGAAGACCCTCCTGACTGTCATTACTGAAACCTGTACCAATGATTGTTAAGAAAGATGATTCAAAATGTAGGATCACAGTTTCTAGCCATCTGTGAAAAGGTGAAGCTTTCCATGGTTTTGCCCATCTGTAATGTTAATATATACTGATGGCTCTGTAACTGGTCTTTGGACTTGGACAGACATGGTTGGGGCAGCATGCTTGTCCGTTTCCCCATTCTTGCCTATTCTCTGATACTCTTTGGACTCGGGCAGACATGGCTCTAGCAGCATGCTTGTTCATTTTCCCACTTTTGTCTGTTCTGTGGTATTTCCTTGGGTTCAGGCAGACATTCTAGCTCTGGCAGCATGCTTGTTAGTTTTCCGCTTTTGTCCTTTTGAATATATGCTGAATAAAACTTTTTTTTGCTTTATTTTTTTCCTCTACAACATATCATAATATCTACTATTCATGAAGAAATCTGCTAAAAATCTGAAAGATAAAAAAACATGAAGAAAATAATCAACCCTTTTCCAAATATTTTAAATAAGATCCTTCTATTTTACCTGAAACAAGAAGAGAAATCCAAGTGTCTAAATGAACTATTTGCATTTACCTCTTATGCCTATGTGGTAAGGATATTATGAAATCAAATTTTGTAATTTGAATATACGTTTGAAGAATTGTGATTAGGATGTCAGCTTTAAATCACTTTGAATGCATGTCTTTATTCAAATCTATCTCATGCCTGGAAAAAAAAAATATATATACACATATATGCAAATGATTATGAAGTGGAATGATAGTGGCTTGGAGCTCAGTTTAGCATTGGTATAATCAGTGGCACCTCCAAATATCTACACTGGGAAGTGTAATGAATACTTAAGTATTATGGTCAGCCTGTTTTAGTATAAAAATCAAAACCCAAACCCGTTGCCATCTAGTTGATTCCAACTTATAGCGATCTTATAGGACAGAGTAGAACTGACCCAGAGTGCTTCCAAGGATGTAAATCTTTATGGAAGCAGACTGCCACATCTGTCTCCCATGGAGTGGCTATGAGTTCAAACCACCAACCTTTTGGTTAGCAACCAAGCACTTAACCGCTTCGCAAACAGGGCTCCTTACTGTTTTAGCATAGGAACTGCTAATAGGTGTCCATTTAGAATGGTGAGTACTACTTTTTTTTCTTTGTTTCTGTTAAAAAAAATGATACATTATGAACCAGGCTAGATGTATATTATTATAATCTCTAATCCAGTTTATCTGCTTATTTCCTGCCTATATACATGGTCTGCTTCATTCATCACGAAATACTTGTAGATTTCCATTGCAATAGCCACTATCACCATAACAATGCACTGTTATCCTCTTTGTTGCAAAAATGTACTCATTCAGTACTGAAAAAATCAAACCTTCCTTCAACTAGCATGAATATTTCCTGCCTCTAAATTGCACTTTTCTCCTTTTTATTTCGATAACTTTCTCAATTGCTTTTTGTTTTTTGCCGATAAATGAGATGACAATGGTATTTGATGGGAAAGAAAAAAGAATACAGAAATTATTACCATTGATTATCTTCCTCCTCTCTGCTTCCTTGCTTACTGACTGAATGTGCCTGGGTGAGCTGAACAGTTTGTTAGCACATGCTGGGCAATTACTGTGCTGCAAATATGCCGCTACAGTGATCCTATAAGACACTGCTTTCTTGAACTTTCTGTCCTCAATTAAGGGATAAGAAGACTAACAAAAGATATTGTTTTTGTTTTTAATATAAAACTGGCTAAACTGTGCTTTTCATTTATTGAAAAAAGTGAAAATAAGGATAAATATGAGGCTGAATTTAATTTAGAGTAATTTGGGACATAAAAGGTTGGCACTTCCTTGTCTATATAAAATTTCATGGATAATTTTTTTTATTATTATTTTTAAATGAGTACTAGATAACCCATGTATCTTAGATGATAGGCTATGCATTTTATTTTACTTTTTTAGAAATAGCTACTGGGTTTTAAAATTCAGCTCAGCCCTAGTAACTCTGCTGGCAGACAGTAGGATGTAAGAGATCATCTTCAATAATCACAATTCTGATTCAGATGAAGTATTTAGAATATAAAGTGACAGTGGAAAATGGCATAGATTTTAATATCTTTAAGAACCAACTTTCCATTGTCTGAGTAAACTCTTCGGCTGGTGGTTGTTGAATAAGCATGTTTACTTGTGATTTTACACAGGAAAGGGTATCATTTCATAGCAAAATGAGGATCCATGAATCATAAAAGGAATTATTAATGTTCAAATAGCATATTCTAGCAATAGATCATCAAGCTGGAAAATTATTTTCTACATTTACAATTGAGAGAAGTCTTTGATTTTATTACAAATAGCAAAACTGGATCATTTTTAGGAGGATGTTGAAAAAAAAGGCACTCCAGACCCTTAATGTAATCTTAACATATTCAAATAAAAATTCACACAAGCTGAGCTTCTCTGAAAGAACAAAAAAGTAGTCAAGCTCAGCTATGAGTTGCCATCTAAATTTGCTATTTTCATGCCTATTTCTGACACCAGTATGTTGTTATAAATTGAAAAGAATTATTATGAAATGAGTATAGCCACAAGTCTGCTGACGGATCAGAACACAATATCCGAAATTCTTACACAAGGTTAGCTAATCAGAGAAGATCTAATCTGGAGGCAACTAGGAAATCCCAGCCAGGGAGGTAGAGCATCCACTAGCATTGAAGCATGTCCAGGCAGGGAAATCATTTGCATTAGAAAGGTTGGCTCAGTAAAACCTGAGATTTAGAAAAATGCTTCAGAGACTGGAGAAGAAGCAAAATTGGAAAGGTGTCTTAGGGCAATGTATCACAAATTGCTAATTGTCAGAATCAAATGAGATATTAGTAAAAAACAGAGATTTCTATACTCTCCCTACACCTACTAAATTAGTAGTTCCAGGTGGGGAAAACTCTGCAAATCTGTATTGCTTAACAAATACGATATATGATTCTGAAATTTAATTAAGTAAAGGAAATCATCCTAAAACAACTGAAATTCTAATCAGTCATTTATTGATTCATTCTACGAATATTTTTGATAACTTAATATGTGCTTTCAAAGAGTTTTTTTGGTATAGTTGATGACGGTCTCTGTAAATAGAAAAATTCAGTTGTAGGTACTTTGTTTTTTAAATTCACATTCAAAATTTTGAAGCAAGATATCAAAAAACATAGACTGAGCATGTAAATTAAACTAATAATATTTAATAATTTAGTATAAATCAATTATCACTTTAAAGAAAGTCTTTATAATTTTGTGACTTACATGTTTAAATAATGTTATAAGCATTTATAATCTGAGAAACTGGACTATGCAAAGAAGAAAGCAGCATCAGGATTGGAGGAAACTCATTAACAACCTGCAATATGCAGATGACTCAACATTGCTTGCTGTAAGTAAAGGGGACTTGAAGCACTTACTGATGAAGATCAAAGCCTTAAGTATGGATTGCTCCTCATCATAAAGAAAACAAAAATTGTCACAACTGGACCAATAAGCAACATCATGATAAATGGAGAAAAAATTGAAGTTGTCAAGGATTTCATTTTTCTTGGATCCACAATCAGCGGCCATGGAAGCAGCAGTCAAGAAATCAAACAACGTATTGCATTGGGTAAATCTGCTGCAAAATACTTCTTTCAACTGTTAAAAAGCAAAGATGTCACTTTGAGGACTAACGTGCACCTGACCCAAGCCATGATGTTTCCAATAACCTTATATGCATGCAAAAGTTGGACAATGAATAAGGAAGTCCAAAGAAGAATCGATGCCTTTGCATTATTGTGTTGGCAAAGAATATTGAATATACCATGGACTGCCAGAATGAACAAATCTGTCTTGGAAGGAGTACAGCCAGAATGCTCTTTAGAAAGGAGGATGGTGAGGCTTCTCCTGTACTTTCGACATGTTATTGGAAAGGACCAGTCCGTGGAGAAGGAAGTCATGCTTAGTAAAGTAGAGAGTCAGCAAAAAAGAGGAAGACCCTCAATGAGATGGATTGATGCAGTGGCTGCAGCAATGGGCTCAAACTAGCAACAGTTGTGAGGATGGTACAGGACCAAGCAGTGTTTTATTCTGTTGTATGTAGGGTTACTACGAGTCTAAACTGACTAGACAGAATCCAACAACAACAGCATAAGTGTTTATAAGTTTTATAACATTTTTTTTTTTAAACTCTTGAACTGTCTGACTCACCAAATGAATTTTGCCAATTAAGTAATTCATAATTTTTAATAGTTTAAGCTTAAATACAGTAAATCATAAATTGTTTTGCAAATTTAGAGTAAAATTCTTTTAACTTACATCTTAAATTCAAAGATTGATGCAATTAACTCAATTACATAATTTAAAATGCAATCACAATTTTTGATGAAAAATTATATTAGAAAAGTAACTCTACATTAATAATATGTAAAACAGAATGGTAAACTTTAAATACAAATATGAATACTATGAGTTTTATCCATTTGATTAATTTCATCATCTATTTAATAACCTTTCTTAATCACTAAGAAGATAATTACACAATCAAAAACGTTGATAACATCTCAGGAAAATTGTTACATTATCCTCTGACTGAGTTGCATATCATCCAGAGAGCTGGGCTGGGAAGCAAGATTTTGGCTGGGGATTGTTCCAGGCTTTTTTATAATTGCTAAAATGGAAACTACATATTTAACAAAGGGGTTAATCTTTCAACCTACGTCCATAAATTCAAGCTAAGCATTACTTGATTCCTAGATTTCATATAAGCCTGCAAACTCTCCCCACCTCCAATCCCTCCCAGACAAGTTACTTCAACACTTCGTTGGATTTAACTGACTATGCACTTCTGGGAAACACTGGTGGCATAGTGATTAAGGGTTACAGCTGTTAACCAAGAGGCTGGCAGTTTGAATCTACCAGACGCTCCTTGGAAACCTTCTAAGGCAGTTGTACTCTGTCCTATAGGGTCACTATGAGTCGGAATCAACTCCCTGGCAGCAGGTTTTTTTTTTGTTGTTGTTGTTTTTTGGTATTCACTGATTAGTCTTAGTCTTTGAAGATGAAGATGTGCCTGACCCAAGCCATGGTGTTTTCAATCACCTCACATGCATGAGAAAGCTGGACAATGAATAAGGAAGAACAAAGAAGAATTGATGCCTTTGAATTGTGGTCTTGGCAAAGAATATTGAATATACCATGGAGTGCCAAAAGAAGGAACAAATCTGTCTTGCAAGCAGTACAGCCAGAATGCTCCTTAGAAGCAAGGATGGTGATACTTCGTCTCCATACTTTGGACATGTTATCAGGAGGGATCAGTCCCTGGAGAAGGACATCATGCTTGGCAAAATAGAGGGTCAGCGAAAAAGAGGAGGATTCTCAATGAGATGGATTGACACAGTGGCTGCAACAACGGGCTCAAGCATAACAACGATTGTGAGGATGGCACAGGACCCAGAAGTGTTTCGTTCTGTTGTACATAGGGCCGCTATAAGTCGAGGGCACCTGGCAACAAGAACAATAAAAATATTTACTGATTAAATTGATTCATAATTATTTTACTATTCTCCTCGTTGGCTGGGTATAACTCATTGATACCTGAGTAATAATTAAGTTCTGTATATCTCTTCTTTCTATAATGTCACAACTTTTAGTGTCCCTTACTGATACAAGGAGCCCTGGGGGCCCAATGGTTAAGTGCTTGGCTGCCGATGGAATGGTTGGTGGTTCAAACCCACCTAATGGCTCCACCAGGGAAGAACTGGAGATCTGCTTCTGTAAAGATTATAGCCTAGGAAACCCTATGCGGCAGTTGTACTCTGTCACATGGTGTTGCTATGAGTTGAAAATCAATTTGGTGGCACTAGCAACAATAACAATGACATATACAGACTCTATTTTTGGTTTGGAGATAGAAGAGTAAAAATGGCAGGCAAAGTTCCTACCATGAATTGTACTAGGGGAGAAAGATAATAAAAATGTTACCACAGACATATGCACATAGACGCAGACACACATATACACACACACAACCGTATTTAATTATTTTCAGA
This sequence comes from Trichechus manatus latirostris, assembly GCF_000243295.1. Lineage (NCBI taxonomy): Eukaryota > Metazoa > Chordata > Mammalia > Sirenia > Trichechidae > Trichechus > Trichechus manatus. Next base: position 22,020,237 of record NW_004443968.1, read on the forward strand.
TAGTGACAAATGTTATAAAGACATAATGAGATGAAAGGATGAAAATTGCAGATTGACAGGTAGGGGAAAGGGGTATGTTAAAAAAATGTCAGGGAATACCTTTCAGATGATATATGCAGACATGAATAATGTGAAGTGTAAGTTACAAGAAGATAGTGGAGAAAGTGGTCTAGATAGAGAAACTGTAAGCATAAAGAAAAGACCCAGACAAGGAGAAAGTAGGAGGGGAAGCAATGCAAAACAAACAAAAACAAACACTTCCCCACCCTCCCCAAACTGATTACTGGATCTTTGTTAGAAGGTGGAAGCTTGGTATCAAGGCAGGATAAGAATCCATTTACTTACCACATAAACCAAAACAAAACCCCTTGCCTTCGAGTCCATTCTGACTCATAGCGACCCTATAGGATAGAGAAGTGTCCCACAGCATTTCCAAGGAGTGGTTGGTAAATTCAAACTACCAACCCTTTGTTTAACAGCTGAGCTCTTAACCACTGTGCCACCAGGATTCCTACTGATCACATATGTACTGATAAATCTCCAACACATATTTTCAGCGATGCCTCTACCAGATCCAGTTTATGCAGTTTCCCAGAGATCGTCAGTCCCACATGCTCCCTGGGCCTCAGCCCCTTGCTCGAGAGAGAAAGCCAGACATCTCTCTTAACTAGCTGTGAAGTCTTAACTTTACCACATTCTTTATTACACTCTATCAGTGGAAGACATCATAGCTTGATTAGACCCAGGCAAGATGTTCTCACTGGCTGTCAGCAAGGGGCAGTAACATAACCCAGAAATTTAGTGTTAATACTCCCTTAGGTGATGTTGAACCAATGAGAGGTAAAAGGTGAGATGAAGTAGGCAGGCAAAGGACTCTCCATTCTCTCTCCAAGATGTGTAGTTCCACCCCATCTATCTTTAAGAGTTCCCACTTTATCTCATAGTTGACTGTATTTTCTTTGAAAACAGAGGCTGGCTCAGCTATGAACAACCTTACATTTGATTTCCTTTATTTTTTCTCACTTTTTAACCTGAAATCTCCCCCAACGTTAACGTGAAATTTTGGAGTTGGATTGCATACCCATATTAAGGCTTTAAGGGGCACATTCCTGGTGGTAAGTGGTGTAGTACTACACCTTGTCATGTGGTGGCAGCACAGTTACTCACGTTTTTACCTCGGTTAATTGAAATGGGATAAAGATGCAAGGAGTCCCCGGGTGGTACTTGGCTGCTAACTGAAAAGTTGTAGGTTTAAAAAAGTCCTGATGATCTACCTCTGAAAAATTAGCCATTTAAAACTCTATGGAGCACAGTTCTACTCTGTTACATATGGGGTCACCATGAGTCAGAATTGATTCCTCAGCAACTTTTTTTTTTTTTTAAGATGCAAGGCAAGGTACTGGGAAGTCAAGTCACTACTGCCCAATATCTATGTCAGAACAGTAATAAATATATGGACTAAATGGTTTGTATTTGACTACTAACCTAAAGGTTTGCAGTTAAAACTCACCCAGCAGTACCATGGAAGATAGGCCTGGCACTCTGCTTCCATAAACATTACAGCCAAGAAAACCCTATGGAGCAGGTCTACTCTGTAACACATAGAGTAGTCACTAGTCGGAAGGTTTTTTTTTGTTTTTTTGTTTTGTTTTGTTGTAGTGTTGAGAAGTTGCTTTTAATGACACTGGAAGCTTTACAAAAATAAAATCATGGGCTATTTTTGCTTTAGGATATGATGAAGTGACTTATTAAAAAAAAACAATCAAGCAAAGAACAAATGTAGAAACTGGTTTTAATAATAATAATGATCTGTCTGAAGAATTTAGAGAGCTGCTTATACAACCAGGGCTTGATGAGACAAATGCTGGAGAGAAGGACAACTCAATGATGGGAGTCAAATTTTCTGCATGTGGCTTTTCCTCTTGGGGCATTTGCTGATTCCTGGCATAGGGCAAGAGGCTAAAAACCTCAAAAGGGATGGCTACTAAAAGACAGAGAATCTAGTAGAGTTTTAGGAAATATCTTTGGGCTGGAGAGATAAAATTTAGAATTTGAGGCTCCCAGATTTGAGGAACCTAGAATTTAAAATTTCAGGGTTCTAGAGAGGAAAACAGTACAGAAAAGTGAGACTGACAAGTAGCACCAAATTTGTCCTTCAGCCATTTCAGACAGAGTTGTCTGAAAAGTACCATGGAGTGTTCGGTAGTGTCATGGTGTAGATGAGACAAAAAGCTGGAATTTGGTGGTGCAGTGGTTAAGTGTTCACTTGCTAACCAAAAGGTCAGCAGTTCAAATCTACCAACCCCTCCTTGGAAACCCTAGGAGGTAGTTCTACTCTGTCCTATAAGGTCACTATGAGTCAGAGTGACTCAATGGCAATGGGTTTGGTTTTTGGAATAAGGAAGGTTCAAAGGAGTCTTCCCGGATCCTTTGTTGGGACCTCAGGAGTTGGGGTGAACCAACAGTAAACTAAGTCTTATACAAAATTTAAGCCAGCCTCGGGTCAGCTCTATTACTGAACAGGTTGAGATCAAGTGCTATAATGCTCTCTACAGGACAATGACATCATATAGAGCATCTACAATTTTCAATACACAATGTCAGCGTTCAAATAGCAAAACAAAGAAAAAATGTCAAACGTATTAAGAAAATAAAAGAAAGAAAAATAAAAACTCATCCTCAGACTCAAATATTGGCAACATCAGACAGTGACTTTAAAATATTTGTGAATTAAGAAAATAGATGAGAAGATGAAGTATTTTACTGGAATTGAAATCAATAAAGTAGAATCAATAAATGCAAAGGCAGGCAAGAGGCACAGTGCTTGGTGGTCTGTTTGGACTTGATGCAGTATATACAATGCCTGGGAAAATAACTCGTACTATTGCATGTAGTATCATGTAGTATCTCACTAGTACTGAGTGAGCCCAGAGAAAGAGAAAGCTCTCAAGTCAATTAATGGTATAAAGAATGCTGTTTGACTGCTTGGCCTATTGGATTCAGCACACAAAGAGTGCTGAAGGTATAACTAGTAGATATATATTGGATGTGGCAAGTTCCAGACAAAGTCCGCACTATTATGGAGCAGGTATGTCTTCATAGCTGAAAACTATTCTCCATTTTGACGAGGTGGAAGGAAGCTCCTGCATGGTATTGGGCCTTACTAGAGAGTTAGCTCCTGACCATGGAATATCAAGTGATTATGTGACCAGTATGTCCCATAATGACATAGTTGTTATTGAAAGTACTGAGTCATAAGATCAAGTGAATATAGTTTTGGCCCATTGTGATTTAGAAAGTTGGACAATGAATAAGGAAGACTGAAGAAGAATTGATGCCTTTGAATTATGGTGTTGGTGAAGAATATTGAATATACCATGGACTACCAGAAGAACAAACAAGTCTGTCTTGGAAGAAGTGCAACCAGAGTGCTCCTTGCAAGTGAGGATGGTGAGACTTCATCTCACGTAATTTGCACATGTTATCAGAAGGGACAAGTCACTGCAGAAGGACATCGTGCTTGGTAAGTTCGAGGGTCAGCCAAAAAGAGGAAGACCCTCGACGAGATGAATTGACACAGGGGCTTGCAACATTGGGCTCAAACATAACAATGACTGTGAGGATAGTGCAGGACTGGGCAGTGTTTCATTCTGTTGTACACAGAGTCACTATGAGTCACAGCTGACTAGAGGGTACACCTAACAACAACAACAACATTTGGATGTAAGCAAAGTAAATTACATGAACAAATGGACCAGATTTCCTTGTCATCTACTTCTGTTGCACCAGTGACTTTTCTTCATTTTATGTTTGCTACATGGTGTGGTTCGCATTCCTTGCAACTAACTCATAGAACGTAAAAGGACTTAGCATGGTTCACAGATAGATGTTGAAATAAATTGGCACCAGTTGCAAATGGACTTCTCCTGCGGTATAGCCTCACTCAGAGGAAGTCCTGAAAAAGTGGTGAATCAAAATTTTTCCCATGGACAAAGTTCTGAGCAGTATGTAGGGATGTTAAATAACAAACTCTAGTCTTGTTCTCCAACTCTGTAATTATTGCCAAATCTGCCCCTCCCCACATTGCCAGTGTTTTCCATCTTGGTAAATGACTCCACTATTTATTCAATTGTATCGGCAAAAGACTTTGGTGATTTCTTTGAATCTTCTCCTTCTTCACATCTCATAACGAATTCACTTACAAACCCTATTGACTCCTCTTTCAAGTCTCATAACTTTTCACAATTTCTATCTTGATTATCTAGGTTGAAGACACCATCTTCTCTCACCTGGAACTGTACTATTACCTGCTAACTGCTATATCTGCTTCCATTCTAGCTTCTGCCTCTGTATACTATTCTCTACACAAAAGCCATGGGGATAGTAAAATAAAATAAAATAAATAAGAACATGTCATAACTCTGTACAATGCTATCTCATTTCTATTAAAATATCATCCAAAGTTTTGTTTTGTACCTACCCCTCTCCCCACGGCCTAGAATTCTACATTTAAAATTGTTGTCTGATACTCTACTGTTCTCCCCCTTCAGGAGGAAGGGAGAATGAAGAAAACTAAAAAGACAAAGGACTAACAGACCACAACTACCACAGCCTCCAGCAGACTGAGTCCAGTACAACTAGATGATGCCCAGCTACCACCTCTGACTGCTCTGACAGGGATCACAATAGAGGGTCCCAGACAGAGCTACAGAAAAATGTAGAACAAAATTCTAACTCACAAAAAAAAACACCTGACTTACTGGCCTCACAGAGACTGGAGAAACCCCGAGAGTATGGAGAGTATGGTCCCAGACACAATTTTAGCTCAGTAATGAAGTCACTCCAGAGGTTCACCATTCAGCCAAAGATTAGACAGGCCCATAAAACAAAATGAGACTAAATGGGCACACTATCCCAGGGGTAAGGACTAGAAGGCAGTAGGGAGCAGGAAAGCTGGTAATAGGGAACCGAAGGTAGAGAAGGGAGAGTGTTGACATGTTGTGGGGTTGTTCACCAATATCATAAAATAATATGTGTAGTAACTGTTTAATGAGAAACTAGTTTGTTCTGTAAAACTTCATCTAAAGTACAATTAAAAAAAGTCTGAAAATGCTTTTCCTCTCACTGCTATTATCTTTCTAAACTTCTGGTTTTTCAGCAAATGTTTCAAGCCTGCTTAGGAATTAGATGTCTTGGATATTCTTCTACCCAATATTCCAATTACCTCACTTCTTTCTTTCTTGTCTCTCTTTAATGATGACTTCCCAAAGATATTTTCTTTGATCACCTATCAAAAATGATGGCTTAGTGATTAAGAGCTATACCTGCTAACCAAAAGGCTGGCAGTTCAAATCCACCAGGTGCTCCTTGGAAACTATGGGGCAGTTCTACTCGACGGCAATGGGTATCCCTTTATATCTCTTACATTTCTTAATTTTACTTCACATCATTTATTACTGTGTGATATAATATCATATGTTGACTTGTTTATTTGTTCATTTGTTTATTATCTGCCTTCTACACTAAAATATCAGCTCTCTAAGGCAGGGACTTATGTCTTTTTTTTCACCATTATGTCTCAAGTGGCAAGAACTCTGTTTGACTTATAATCAACACTAAATATTTTTTTGAAAATTAATAAACTTTAAAGAGTCAGCAGTTCTGTGCTAAGGTTTGTCTTAAAGTTATTGGCCTAATATTTCTTACACTGACGTTGACTAGTGACAAAACTGGTCCCATTAATTCACATAAAGACTATGGATGATTAGAATTGGCAGGATTAGAAAGTCAAAATATTACACAGGAGATATGAAAACTTTGAAATTTGTACAATTTCTATTATTTTTCATGAAAATCTCACATTTCAATTATTTTTTAAAATTCTTACATTATAAAAAATAGTAAATGACAGAACAGCTATGCATGCATCTCTTTGATACCTACTGCTGACTATTCTGCTTCTTGGTATTCCTCTCTTCATCCCCTACATTCCAAAAAATAAATTTATTGAGAACGACTAGCTCCTACTGATCTATAAATCCATTGATTCTAACACAATGCCTGCTATATTTAGTTCTTAAATAAATATTTGATAAGTGAATTACAAAGCCTAAAATACAACAAATTAGTAATGTATGTTTTTGGTGGATTCAATGTTGTGATTTCCATCTATGTAGCTTTAGTCAAAATGTCTACATCTTGCTTTAGGGATAATCTCAAAACCAAAGGCCTGAGGTTAACAATTCTGTTTCTTGGTTAACTAAGACAGTGCAAATTTCCTTCTCTTCATGTTCTAGTGAAAGCAATGTGCCTTTAACTTGAAAATTCTTTCACAGTTTTCTCTTTTTTGGGAAAAAGTATTATTGTTGGCATTTAACTTATATTTAACTGAGTGTTCACTCTTCCCTTTTTACAGCTCAGGCTTCATTAATTTATTCTAGACCCTTCCCATATTATTTATACTTAAGCTCTTTTGACTGGTGAAAGCAGCTTGTTGTAGTCAATGCTTCTTGTCTCTTATAACTGATTTTTCAGGGTACCTTGAGCTTAAGAGTATCCAGGACATTGTTTTTATAAATCATCTATTAGTTGGAAGACAGCTTCTAAGAAAGGCAGATGAACCATCTCATGCTCTGACTGGAGGATTAGTAGGGTAGCACTGATAACCCAAATGTATTGCTGGCTATTCCACAAATGCACCAATGAAATGGCAGGCTCTAGTTGAGGGTTCTCCTCAAAGTAATCGTTTCCCCTCTTCATTGGTTTTCCTTCTTCAGGATCACTGTCAGAATGCACAACTAATATTATCCTGGATCAGAATTTTGTTACATCATGAATCCATACTTCTCTTTCCCTTTAAAACTTCTTACCTGTAGTGTTTGAGCTCATTCACTATCTCACTTACAGAATTCAATTGCCTCAGACCTTGGAAATACGGAGCTTTTCTAACTTGCTCCTAATTTCATCACCTCACTCATTTTCCTGGAAACAGGGTAGTGGAGACCTCTTTCAACTCCCCAAGTAAGTCATCATCTCACTTCATAAAGAGGTATATTAGGAACCCAAAGACATCAATACACAAGAAAATGTAAAAAACTTTTATTCATAACATAATTTATATGTATATTTATAGCTGAATACAATATAAATGGTGCCCTGGTGGTGCAGTGGTTAAGAGCTTGGCTGCTAACCAGAAGACTGGCAGTTCAAATCCACTAGCCACTCCTTGGAAACCCTATAGAAGCAGTTCTACTCTGTCCTATAGGGTCACTATGAGTTGGAATCAACTTGATGGCAACAGTAATGGTAAAACAATTTACATATAAAAAATTGAAATGCTGTCTAAATACAACCACTTATATCGTTGCATGTTAATGTATTTTCAGAGGATTAAAAGCTTATAAAAAATGAGAAAATTCAAATACATTTAGAAATCCTGAGTAAAGAGATATCTGATTAAGCAAAACTGTTACCCCATGGCAATGTAGCCAGGGACTAGGGAATAACTAACAGGGTAAGTAGTTGTCATTAGGTGCCCTCGAGTTGGTTCCAACTCATACCGACCCTATTTATAACAGAAGGAAACATTACCTGTCCTGTGACATCTTCACAATTGTTGCTGTGCTTGAGCTCATTTTTGCAGACATTGTGTCAATCCATTTCATCGAGGGTCTTCCTCTTTTTCGCTGACCCTCTATTTTACAAAACATGATGTCCTTCTCCAGGGACCGGTTCCTCCTCATAACATGTCCAAAGTACATGAGACAAAGTCTCGACATCCTTCCTTCTAAGGAACATTCTGGTCGTACTTCTTTCAAGACGGATTTGTTTATTCTTCTGGCAGTCCATGGTATATGCAATATTCTTCACCAACACCGTAATTCAAAGACATCAATTCTTCCTTGGGTATGCCAAGGTTTTATTTTTGGATGCTTGATATATATGTGATATTTTGTTTTTTACTTTTTAATTTTAGAAATTTATATTCAACTTGTGAAACTACCAGTTGTGTTTTTCACCTTTCAAAACGCTAATTTTGTAACATATTTTCATCAACTATACAGAAGGGAAGTGAAAAACCAGAAAACACATATGGCCAAGATACAAAATGACTATGTTTCAAAAAAAAAAAAAAAAAACTTAAAATAAGTTATACATAATTAAAGTGTATAATTTGATAAGTTTGGCATATGTATATATCCATTAAACTATCACCACTTTAAAGATAATAAACATATCCATCACCCCTAAAATGTTCCTTGTGCCCCTTTGCAAATCATTTCCTCGCACCCAACCCATTCTCTAGAAAACCACTGCTCTGCTTCTTGTCAGTATAAATTAGTTTACATAACTTAGAATGTTATGTAAATGATAACATAAAACATATTCTCTTTGTCTCAACATAATTACTTTGAGAGTTTTCCATGTTGTAGCATCAATAATTCATTTTCTTTTAATTGATGAGCCCTGGTGGTACAGTGGTTAACTGCTCAAGTGCTAACAGAAAGGTTACCAGTTCGAACCCAGCAGCCACTCATTGGGAGAAAGATATTGCTTCTGTAAAGATTTACATCCTTGCAAACCCTGTGGGGTAGTTGTACACTGTCCTACAGGGTTACTATGAGTCAAAATCAACTCAACAGCAGTGGGTTTGGTTTGTTTGGATTTTATTCCATTGTACAGATCTACTACATATTATTTATCCATTCATACGTTAATGCACATTTTAGTTCTTTCCAGATTTTGCTATTACAAATAAAGCTGTTGTGCACACTTGTGTAGAAATATTCATATGAATATTTCTTGGGCTTGTAATTCTCTTAAAGGAGACCTGGTGGCACAAGGTTAAGCACTGGGCTGCTAACTGAAAGGTCAGTGGTTTGAACTCACAAGCCACTCCATGAGCAAGATGTGGCAGTCTGCTTTCACAAAGATTACAGCCTTGGAAAGCCTATCAGGAAGTTCTACTCTGTCACATAGCATCACTACAAGTTGGACTCAATGGCAACAGGTTTTCAAGTCTCTTAGGTAAGTAGTAAGGACTAGACTGGCAGGATCTCATGGTAGGTGCGCAGTTCACTTATTTTAAAGAAATTTTATGCATCAAAATAGATGTGTAGTAAGAGCTCATTGTGTTTTTAATTTGCATTTACCAAATGGTTAAGGGTATTTTGTAACATATTTCATGTGCTTAGTTTCCTTTCATACGTCTTCTTTGGTAATGTGGCTGTTGAAATATGTTGCCCATTTCTTAGCTGCATTCCTTGTTGTTGTTTTTAGGTGCTCGTGAGTCAGTTCCAACTCACAGAGACCCTAAGTACAACAGAATGAAACACTGCCTGGTCCTGTACCATCCTCATGATCTTTTCTGTTTCAGCCCATTGTTGTAGCCACTGTGTCAATACATCTCATTGACGGTCTTCCTCTTTTTCAATGACAGTCTACTTTATTGAGCATGATGTTCTTCTCCAGGGACTGGTCCCTCCTGATAACATGACCAAAGTACGTGAAATGAAGTCTCGCCATCTCCACTTCTAAGGAGCATTCTGGCTGTACTTCTTCCAAGACAGATTTATTTTTCCTCCTGGCAGTCCATAATATATTCAGTATTATTTGCCAACACTATAATACAAAGGCAGCAATTCTTCTTATTGTCCAGTTTTCCCAGGAATATGAGGTGATTGAAAATACCATCGTTTGGATCAGTACCCCCTTGTTGTTTAAATGACTGCCTCTTGGTCTATGTACATGTTCCACATGAAGCACAATTAAGTGCTCCAGAATTCTCATTCTTCAAAATGTTATCCATAATTTGTTGTAATCTACACAGTAGAATGGCTTTACTTAGTCAATAAAACACAGGTAAACATCTTTCTCGTATTCTCTGCTTTCAGCCAAGATATATCTGACATCAGCAATGATAGCTCTCATTCAAGATCCTCTTCTGAATCCAGTTTGCATTTCAGGCAGTTTGCTGTTGATGTACTGCAATAGGGTTGCTTGGTTTCTTATTATTAAGTTTGATACTTCTTTATATATTCTAGATATCAGTTCTTTATCATGTATACAATCTATAAATATTTTCTCCCACCCTTTGATCATACTAAAGTCATCAAAAATGAAATGGAATGCATAAACATCCATATCCTAGGCATTAGTGATCTGAAATGGACTATTATTGGCCATTTTAAATTGGACAATCATATAGTCTACTCTGATGGAAATGATAATTTGAAGAGGAATGACATTGCATTCATTGTCAAAAAGAACATTTCAAGATCTATCCTAAAGTACAATGCTGTCAGTGATAGGATAATATCCATATGCTTACAAGGAAGACTGGTTAATATGATTATTCAAATTTATGCACCAACCACTAAGGCCAAAGATGAAGAAACTGAAGATTTTTACCTACTTCTGCAGTCTGAAATGGATCAAACATGCATTTTGGATGCATTGATAATTGATAATTTGGTGATTGAAATGTGAAAGTTTCGAACAAAGAAATAGGATTGCTAGTTGGAAAATATGACCTTAATGATAGAAATCATGCCAGAGATCGCATGATAGAATTTTACAAGACCAAGGACTTCTTCATTGCAAATAAGTTTTTTCAACAAAATAAATGGTGACTACATACCTGGACCTTGCTGGATAGAATACACAAGAATCAAATCATCTACCACTATTGAAAGAGATGTTGGAAAAGCTCAATATCATCAGTCAGAAAAAGGCCAGGGGCTGACTGTGGAAAAGACCATCAATTGCTCCTGTGCAAGTTCAAGTTGAAGCTGAAGAAATTTAGAACAAGTCCAAGAGAACCAAAGTACAACCTTGAGTGTATCACACCTGAATTTAGAGACCATCTCAAGAGAAGATTTGATGTGTTGAACACTAATGACTGAAGACCAGATCATTTGTGGAATGACATCAAGGACATCATACATGAAGAAAGCCAGAGGACATTAAAAACACAGGAAAGAAAGAAGAGACCCAAATTGGTATCAAGAAGAGACTCTGAAACTTGCTGTTGAACTTTGAGTAGCTAAAGTGAAAGGAAGAAATGATGAAGTAAAAGAGCTAAACAGAAGATTTCAAAGGGCGGCTGGAGAATACAAAGTAAAGTATTATAATGACATGTGCAAAGACCTGGAGTTATAAAATCAAAAGTGAAGAACATACTTGGCATTTCTCAAGCTGAGAGAACTGAAGAAAAATTCAAGCCTCAAGTTGCAATAGTGAAGGATTCTATGGGTAACAAACTGAATGAAGCAGGAAGCATCAAAAGAAGAAGGAAGGAATACATACAGTCAGTGTACTAAAAAGGACCAGTTGAAGTTCAACCATTTCAGGAGGTAGCATATGAGCTAGAACTGATGATACTGAAGGAAGAAATCCAATCTGCACTGAAGACATTGGCAGAAAAACAAGGCTGCAGGAATCGACGGAATACCAATAGAGATGTTTCAACAAATGGATGCAGCACTGGAAGTGCTCACTAGTCTATGCCAAGAAATTTGGAAGACAGCTACTGGCCATCCAACTAGAAGAGATCCATTTTTATGCCTATTTCCAAGAAAGGTGATTCAACCAAATGCGGAAATTATTGAACAATATCATTGATACCACACACAAGTAAAATTTTGCTGAAGATCATTCAAGATTGATTGCAGCAGTGCATAGACAGGGAACTGCCAGAAATTCAAGCCATATTCAGAAGAGGACATGGAACAAGGGATATCATTGCTGATGTCAGATGGATCCTGGTTGAAAGCAGATAATACCAGAAAAATGTTTACCTCTTTTTTATTGACTATGCAAATGCATTTGCCTGTGTGGATCATAACAAATTATGGATAACATTACAAAAGGATGGGAATCTCGGAACACTTAACCGTGCTCATGAGGAACCTGTACATAGATCAAGAGACAGTCCTTTGATCAGAATAAGGGGATACTGCGTGGTTTAAAGTTAGGAAAGGTGTGCATGAAGGTTGTATCCTTTCACCACACTTTATCTACATGATGAGCAAATAATCCAAGAAGCTGGGCTATATTAAGAAGAACGGGGCATCAGGATTGGAGGAAGACTCATTAACAACCTGTGTTACGCAGATGACACAATTTTGCTTGCTGAAAGTGAAGAGGATTTGAAACACTTACTGATGAAGATCAAAGACCACAGCCTGCAGTATGGATTATACCTCAACGTAAAGAAAACAAAAGTCCTCACAACTGGACCAATAAGCAACATTATGATTAACTGAGAAAAGATTGAAGTTGTCGAGGATTTCCTTTTACATGCATCCACAATTAACACCCTTGGAAGCAACGATCAAGAAATCATAGAACACATTGCTTTGGGCAAATATGCTGCAAAATATCTCTTTAAAGTGTTAAATAGCAAAGATGTCACTTTTAGGGTAAGGTGCACCTGACCCAAGCCATGATGTTTTCAATCACCACATATGCATGTGGAAGCTGGACAACGAATAAGAAAGACCAAAGAAGAATCGATGCCTTTCAACTATGGTGTTGGTGCTAAAAGAACAAACAAATTTGTCTTGGAAGAAGTTTAGTCAGAACGCTCCTTAGAAGCAAGGATGGTGATAATTTGTCTCACGTACTTTGGAGATATTATTAGGACGGATCAGTCCCAGGTAAAGAACATCACACTTGGTAAAGTAGAAGGTCAGCAGAAAAGTGGAAGACTCACAATGATATGGATTAACACAGCAGCTGCATCAGTGGTCTCAAGCATAACAAAAATCATGAGGATGGTGCAGGACTGAGCAGTTTGTCATTCTGTTTTACATAGGGTCTCTATGAGTCAGAACCGACTGGATGACACCTAACAATAAAACTTTGGGTCATCCTCATGTCCTCTTACCAGTGTGTTTGGAGAGCAGACACTAATTTTGATGAAGTCCAATTTAACAACTTCCTCTTTTATGGGTTATATCTAAGAGATTGATGACTAATAAAAAATTGCAAAATTTTTTTCTCCATTATTTTCCATTGGTAGGGGGTTATAGTTTAGTATAGTTGTTGATATGATTGAATTAAAATATTTCTTCTTTGTTATTTGCTTTCTATTTGTCGTATTTTCTCTCTTCTTTCACCTTTGGGCCAACATTTTGATGAATTGAAGATTTTAATTATTCCATTTTATCACCTTTATTGGTTTACTTGTTAAAACTACTTTTGTTTGTTAATTTTTATTTTAGTAATAGCTTTAGGTTTATGTTACACATCTTTATTACCATCTACACTTGTACCACTTCACATATAACAACTTTACAATATTGTACTTCCATTTCTCTCCTCTTCATTCATTTCTGTAGGTTTATATTTCCATCTCATGCCTTTTTTTTTTTTTTCCTACCAGAAGGACTTTAACATTTCTTGTGGTGTGCGTCTTTAGGCGATGAAGTCTTTCATCTCTTGCGTGCTTCAAAATGTTTTTATTTCACCTTCATTTTAAAAATGCTGGGATATAGAAATATAGGTAAGAAGGTTTTTTTTTTTTTTAACTTTAAAAATGCTTTTGCACTGCCTTCTCATTTTAATTGATTCTGATAAGAAATCTCCATTCTTTCTTATCTTTATTCCTCTGGAGATAAATTGTCTTTTCTCTGGCTGTTTTTAAGACTTTCTCTTCACTGGTTTCAGCAATTTGATTACAATGTGCCTTGGTGTCATTTTCTTCATGCTTCTTTCATTGGGTTGAAATTGTTGAGCTTCTTACATCTGTGAGTTTATACTTTTCATCAAATTTTGAAAACTGTAGCCATTCATTCCGGAAACATTTTTTTCTGTTCCCTCTTCTCTCCTCATCCTTGGGGACTCCAGTTATATGTACATTAGGATTCTTGAAGTTTTCTCACAGATCAGCAATGCTCTGTTCATTGTTTTTTGTTGTAGTCTTTTTTCACATTCTTTCATCCTGAATAATTTATATAGCTGTATTTTCCAACCCACTAATATTTTCTTTTGCAATGTCTGTTCTACTGTTAATCCATTCCAATATTTTTTCATCTCATGCATTTTAGTGTTTATTTCTAGAAGCTTGATATTAATCATTTACATATATACCATGTCTTTATTTGAGTTTTTGTATGTATGGAATAAAGTTATAAAAACATTTTAATTTCCTGGTCTAAAAATTTTAATATCTGTGTCAGTCCTGGGTATGATTCATCCGACTGTTTTTATGAATCTTATTTGACTATTTCTTGCCATGATGGTAATGTCTGAGTGAATGTCAGAGACTGTGAATTTTAATTGTTATCTGCAGGACAGTTTTGTATTCCAATAAATATTCTTGAGTTTTCCTCTGACATATAATTAAGGTTCTTAGAAGCAGATTGATACTTTGGATCTTCATTTTAAAACATTTTAGTTAGGACATAGCAGTTTTCAGTCTAGGGCTAAGTATTTCCCACTTCTGAAACAAGACCCTTCTGTGTACTCTACTTATTACTCCATAAATCCAGAGTTTTTCCATTCTGACTAATGGATATTGGCAGTATTCCCAGCTGTGTGTACATGCTGGATAATGTGTGTCTTATCCTGTATCTTAATTCTTTCCCCATCCCCAAGTAATTTCCTCGTATACATGTCCTGATCAATACTTACTTGAATACTTGAAGATAATTCTCTACAGATCTCTGGAGTTCTCTTTCTGTTCAGCTCTCTTCTCTCTACAGTTGCCTTGCCTCCTCACCCCCTGCCGCAAACTACTCTCAACTCTGTCTTTTCAACTTAGGGAGACTTCTGGGCTATGTCTATGTTCATCCCTCCTCTATCACAGTCTGAAAAATCTCTCTCAGAAGTAAGCACAGGCAATTGTAGGACTTACGTCATTTGTTTCCTGTTTTTCAGGGATCACTGTCTTTTGTTGCTTGATATCTAGTGTCTTGAAATCTGGGCTATGTCTATGTTCATCCCTCCTCTATCACAGCCTGAAAAATCTCTCTCAGCAGTAAGCTCAGGCAATTGTAGGACTTATGTCATTTGTTTCCTGTTTTTCAGGGATCACTGTCTTTTGTTGCTTGATATCTAGTGTCTTGAAATCTGTTCTGTCATATATTTTCTCCATATGTGTCTATTTTAGAAAGGAATTTAAATTGGTTCTCTCTATATATACACAAATATATGTATATATGTGTATATTTTTATATGTATATATGTGTGTATATCTATCTAAGTATATATGAATG
>NW_004443968.1:22035635-22053196 GCF_000243295.1 Trichechus manatus latirostris
ATGTATGTTATTGATCAAGCAGGACAGAAGGACTTATGCAGTATAAAGTGACTACAACTTTGTTTTGTTTCCCACTGTCTTTTTACATATCTTTAAGTGGATCATTTTTTTTTTTTATCCCAATAGAAAATTAAACAGTTATCTGATTTTTTTTCTGAGAATTACCATATAATAAATACTACTGCAGTTACTTTGTCATGAATACAGACTCAATTAAAAATTAGAACATCCAGTTAAATGTTAAAATTGGAACTTGAAATTTTGTTTAAAATCATAAATCTTTCCTCATCTTCACCCCACATCTCCTAGCTGATGGCTATTGTAGGCATTTTTTTCCCAACTCTAAGCTTTCTGCCCTCTTCCACCTGTTGGACTACCCTGAGATTTTACTCTATCTGGGTTATATTTTCAGTAGAATTTACGTAATCATTAGGAAACCAGCAGTACACCTTCATCTGTATTCCTATACCAAGAGACCACATTGGGGAGAAACTAAAACAAATACCAAGCTGTGGTTCATACTTGGTCCATATAAACAATAAACAATCTTTGCCCTTACACAGAGAGTGCAGCCTAATCTCAATTTACTGCAACTCTTTCTAACATCAAAGCATCTGTCCAAAATGTTCTTATCTTACTGCTGTTCCAGCAGGTTTTCAACACCAGTCTAGTACATCACCTTAGGCACAAGGGGAATATATCAAACTCCAAGACATCCTATTGAAATTCTACTCTGTTAACTTGATGAGAAGGAAAACTACCCTCTCCTCCACCACAAGCAGCAATCCCTTTCCTGTAGCTTTTAGTTTTACTTTCAAAACTCCAATGGATTTATCCATTCAAATTCTCTCTATTCTCTACCAAGTTGACGTTTTAGATCTTCAATATGTGTGAGAGCTTTCATGAGCTTGTATCAGTTTTTGTTGTTTTTATTTGTTTGTTTTACTCTTCATTTGTAAATTCTGCATGTAGCTTATAATGTCCCTGTAGCCTTCAATCTCGATCATACTGTATAAGGTGTCTTGAAACTTCCAATATAACATACTAATGAATAGTGTGTATACGTGTATGTGTAAAACATACTGATAAATTATATACATATATATGTATATACATGTGTATATATGTGAATGTATAAACACTCACACATAGATACACACAAGCACACTCATACATAGTTTTATTAAAGAATCAATAATTTATTATTTTCATTCAATCAAATCCCTGCCCCCTCCACGTAAAAAGTGAAGCAAACAAACAAATTATCTGCTTGCGTGTATGCTATATTTATTTGGCAATACTAAGAATAAAGACATATTTGTATATATTTATTTTAGTCAGTGTTTACAAAAATCACATGGAGTACCTATTATACAAAGTTTAAATAAAAATACCTGATAATCAAAGATGAGGAAGCATGCATTCAAAGTTATAAATCTTTTAAGTTACCAGAAGTAGAAAGCAAACTCAGGTTCCAGATACTCTTTCCAACACATCCCATCAGGAAAAATTAAATTATTTTTTCCATTGAAATGGACAACCACAAATAATGGACAGTATGTTGCTTTATAGCAGTTTAACAAATGAACCCATTGAATATTTTTAAATTTTGTCAGTTTTTTTCTTCATTCTACAATCTCTTTTTAAATCTATAGCTAATAAGAAAAGCAAAGAGGAGATAGAAACATAGTGAATTTTATAAGATCTGCAAGTCTAAACTGTAAAATGCTAACAAAACCCACATCCTCCTCAGTAGGGAATTCTCCCTTAAAATGCACTATAAAGATGTTGTTATTAAATGTTAAATATATGAGACCTGGCATTAATGGAACTCATTTAAGTGAACTTAACTGAATTTCTATACACATTTGATCTTCCCCACAACATGAATGCCTTCCTAAATGATCCCACAGAAGTAACATGACTGACATTAAGTACCCTGGAGAGAGCAGCTATTCTTTGATCAATGGCAGTGGTTTTGGCTTACAGAGACTCCGTCAGCACTTTGTCTCATCCCCACATCAGAGGTCATGTAGCAGAGAGCAGAGTCAAGAGGGGTGATTGGCTCTGGAAGGCATATCTTCTCCAGGCACTGAATTACACTCAAACCTCAGGACATTCAATGTACTCATGCACGAAAAACGTGTATCACACAAAGGTTTAATAGCAAATGCAAATTCCTCTCAATATGCTTTACTTCTAGTTACAAAGAGAGAGGTTCTCGCAAGAACATTATAGTAATAATTTCCTTGTCAAGATTCAACTTCAATGTCTTAGGTAGAAGACATACCTGGGTGAGTCTGGATGATAATTATGGTACTATGATTCATGACATTGGAATATATTTTGTCAAAAATGTTCTCTGACATACTTAAGGATATGATATTTTAATTACTAGATTTAAAGCCACTATAATTTAAGGAGAGGAGTCAGAAAGCATTTCTTAATTCATATGTTTATTTTTTTTCCAAAATATGTGTTGACTTCAATACTGCTGTTGTTGTTAGGTGCCACTGAGTGGGTTCTGACTCATAGCGACCCTATGTTCCACAGAACAAAACACTGTCCAGTCCTGTGCCGTGTTCACAATTGTTATGCTTGAGCCCATTGTTGCAGTCACTGTGTTAATCCATCTCACTAAGGAGCTTCCTCTTTTTCGCTGACCCTCTGCTTTACCAAGCATGATGTCCTTCTCCAGGGACTGATCCCTCCAGACAACACGTCCAAAGCATGTAAGACATAGTCTCACCATCCTTGCTTCTAAGGAGCATTCTGGCTGTACTTCTTCCAAGACAGATTTATTCTTTTGGCAGTCCATGGAATATTAAATATTCTTTGCCAACACCACAATTCAAAGGTGTCAATTCTTCTTTGGGCTTCTTATTCACTGTCCAGCTTTCCCATCCATATGATGTGATTGAAAATACTACGGCTAGCGTAAGGTGCACCGTAGTCTTCAAGATAACATTTTTGCTTTTCAGCACTTTAAAGCGGTTTTTTTGCAGAAGATTTGCTCAATGCAATGTGTCTTTTGATTTCCTGACTGCTGCTTCCATGGGTGTTGATTGTGGATCCAAGTAAAATTAAATCCTTGACAACTTCAATCTTTTCTCTGTTTATTATGATGTTGTTTATTGGTCCAGTTGTGAGGATTTTTGTTTTCTTTATACTGAGGTGTAATCCATACTGAAGGCTGTGGTCTTTGATCTTCATCAGTAAGTGCTTCAAGTCCTCTTCACTTACAGCAAGGAAGGTTGTATCATCTGCAGATGCAGGTTGTTGATGAGTCTTCCTCCAATCCTGATGCCCGATTCTTCTTCATATAGTCTAGCTTCTAGGATTATTTGCTCAGCGTACAGCTTGAATAGGTATAGTGAAAGGATACAACCCTGATGCACACCTTTCCTGACTTTAACACACTCAGTATCTCCTTGTTCTGTCCAGATTACTGCCTCTTGATCTATGTACAGTTTCCTCATGAGCACAATTAAGTGTTCTGGAATTCCCATTCTTCGTAAAGTTATCCATAATTTGTTATGATTCACACAGTCTAATGTCTTTGCATAGTCAAAACACAGGTAAACATTTTTCTGGTATTCTCTGCTTTCAGCCAGGATCCATATGACATCAGCAATGATATCTCTGGTTCGATGTCTTTTTCTGAATCCGGCCTGAATTTCTGGCAGTTCCCTGTCGATAAACTGCTGCACCCACTTTTGAATGATCTTCAGGAAAATTTTACTTGAGTGTGACATTAATGATATTGTTTGATAATTTCCACATTCATTTGGATCACCTTTCTTAGGAATAAGCATAAATATGGATCTCTTCCAGTTGGTTGGCCAGGTAGCTGTCTTACAAATTTGTTGGCATAGATGAGTGAGCACTTCCAAAGCTGCATCCGTTTGTTGAAGCGTCTCAATTGGTATTCCATCAATTCCATCCAATTCCTGAAGCCTTGTTTTTCACCAATGCTTTCAGTGAAGCTTGGACTTCTTCCTTCAGTACCATCGGTTCCTAATTATATGCTACCTCTTTAAATGGTTGAACGTTGACCAATTCATTTTGGTATAATGACTCTGTGTAGTCCTTCCATCTTCCTGCATTGTTTAATATTTTCCCAATAGAATCCTTCACTATTGCAGCTAGAGGCTTGAATTTTTTCTTCAGTTCTTTCAGCTTGAGAAATGCCCAGTGTGTTCTTCCCTTTCTGTTTTCCATCTCCAAGTCTTTGCAAATGAAAAATACTTTACTTTGTCTTCTGTAGCCACCCTTTGAAGTCGTCTGTTCAGTTCTTTAACCTCATCATTTCTTTCTTTTACTTTAGCTACTCAATGTTCAAAAGCAAGTTTCAGAGTCTTTTCTGACATACATTTTGGTCTTTTCTTTCTGTCCTGTATTTTTAATTACCTCTTTCTTCATGTATGATGTCTTTGATGTCATTCCACAACCCGTCTGGTTTTCAATCATTAGTGTTTAACGTGTCAAATCTATGCTTGAGATGGTCTCTAAATTCGGGTAGGATATACTCAAGGTCGTCCCTTGGCTCACGTGGACTTGTTCTAATTTTCTTCTGTTTCAACTTGAACTTGCATATGAGCAACTGATGGTCTGTTCTGCAGTTGGCACCTGGCCTTGTTCTGACTGATAATATTGATCTTTTCTATAGTCTTTTTCTACAGATGTATTGATTAGATTCCTGTATTTTCTATCTTTTGAGGTCCACGTGTATATTGCTGTTTATATTGGTGAAAAAAGGTATTTGCAATGAAAAAGTCGTTGGTCTTGCAAAATTCTGTCATGCGATCTCTGGCATCATTTCTATCACCAAGGCCATATTTCCCAACTACCGATTCTTCTTCTTTGTTTCCAAGATTTGCTGGGAGAAAACTTCCCTACTATCATGAAAGATAAGAAGATATCTATTCAAGAAGCTCAATGAACCCCAGACGGGATAGACCCCAAAAGAAAGTCGCCAAAGAAGACATTCAGCTGCCAACAGACACATGAGGAATTGCTTGCAATCATTAGCCGTTAGAGAAATGCAAATCAAAACTGTAATGAGATACCATCTGACAGTACTGGCATTAATCCAAAAAATGCAAAATAACAAATGTTGGAGATGTTGTGGGGAGACGTGAACTTTTATGCATTGCTGGTGGGAATGTAAAATGGTAAACTACTATAGAAAATGATACGGCACTCCCTTAAAAAGCTACAAATAGAGAAAAACATAAAATTTAGCAATCCCACTCCTAGGAATATACCCTAGAGAAATAAGAACCATCACACAAATAGACATATGCACACCTATGCTTTTTGCAGCAGTATTCATAATAGCAAAAAGAAGGAAACAACCTAATTGCCCATAAACAGATGAATGGATAAACAGGAAAGGTTTACATACAGAAAAAGGCATTCTTTGATCGTTAAGAGGGTGGAGAAAGAGGGGGAGGGGAAATCACTAACTAGGTAGTAGACAATTGTCAATTTTGTTGAAGGGAAGGACAATACACAATATAGGAGTATGTAACGTAACTGGATCAAAGAAAAATCATAGAAGTTATCTAGACACATCCAAACACTTTTAGGGACTGAGTAGCTGGGGCAGGGAGCTGGGGACCATAGTCTTGGGGGACATCCAGGTCAATAGGCATAATATAGTTCATAAAGAAAATATTCTTTGTTCCTCTTTGCTGAATAGCATCTGGGGTCTTAAAAGCTTTTGAGGTGTCATCTAAGATACATCTATTGGTCCCATCTTGTTCCAAGCAAAGGATAATGAAGAAAACCAAAGACACAAGGACAATATTAGCTCAAAATGCTAAAGGACCACATGAACCAGAGACTCCACCAGCCTGAGACCAGAAGAACTTAAAAGGTTCAATAGAATCTTCCTTATAAACCTGACCACGAATGAATTATCATCACACTGTTTAGTATACATTAGTTTCTGGCTAGGAATTAAAAGCTAATTCGTGATTATTTTAAAAATTGTTTCCCCAGACAAAAGCAATACTTCCCATAAATGCTGCAGTGTCATTGCAGCTAAGATGTGTGTGCCATAATATGACTAGCAGTAGCTTACATTGGATAAACCATCTCGTTCACCAATCTGCAATAATTTATCTTGTTAATTCATATCATACCTAATATAAAGCTTTGTTTGTTTGTTTTGTTTTATTCACCTTCAAACACTTACTATACTTAATGTCAGGTAAAATAACTGTCAGAGCCTACAGAAGATGACAGATGAGAACACATTTTGTATTTTACTTATTAGAATTCTGTAGCAAAATATAATAATTTAGAATTACTTTTAGAATTTATTTTAAATTCACAGATTTATTTTATTCATATGGGTACATACGAAGATCACTATGAAATGATTCTAAATTGGTGCTACTCCCATCTGTGGCTCATTGTCTAAGACAAAAATGAATTGGGAACTTTGAACAGGCCACCTACAACTGCATAACTCTCAAAAAGACAGTGGCTAATCTTTGGCCACTGTTTAGCTGCCGAAGAACATATTTGCCTTAAATAAAATAATGTATTCTGCACCAGTATTGCAATGGAAGAAATCTCTTATTCAATGTGCCATTATTTGTGAACTACAAGCATACACTTTCAGACTCACAGTGTAATCTTCCTGACATTACAGCTATTAATGCCTTGAAATGCAGATGACACAACGTTGCTTGCTGAAAGTGAAGAGGACTTGAAGCACTTACTGATGAAGATCAAAGACTACAGTCTTCAGTATGGATTACACCTCAACATGAAGAAAACAAAAATCCTCACAACTGGACCAATAAGCAACATCATGATAAATGGAGAAAAGACTGAAGTTGTCAAGGATTTCATTTTACTTGCATTCACAATCAATGCCCATGGAAGCAGCAGTTAATAAATCAAACAATGCATTGCACTGGGCAAATCTGCTGCAAAAGATCTCTTTAAAGTGTTAAAAAGCAAAGATGTCGCTTTAAGGACTAAGGTGCGCCTGACCTAAGCCATGGTGTTTTCAATTGCCTCATGCATTTGAGAGCTGGGCAATGAATAAGGAAGACTGAAGAAGAATTGATGCCTTTGAATTATGGTGTTGTCTAAGAATGTTGAATATACCATGGATTGCCAGAAGAATGAACAAATCTGTCTTGTAAGAACTACAGCCAGAATGCCCTTTAGAAGCAAGGATGAGGAGACTTTGTCTCACATACTTTGGATATGTTATCAGGAAGGATCAGTGTCTGGAGAAGAACATCATGCTTGGTAAAGTAGAGGGTCAGTGAAAAAGAGAAAGACCCTCAACGAGATGGATTGACACAGTGGTTCCAACAGTGGGTTCAAACGTAACAACAATTGTGAGGGTGGCCCAGGACTGGGCAGTGTTTCATTCTGTTGTACATAGGGTCACTAAGAGTGGGAACTGATGAAGGCATCTAACAACAACAAAAATGCCTCTTGCTTGAAGGTTATGTCTTCACTGAGACAGTTTCTCTAAAGAGTGGAGATATATAGCTGATATAGCTGATACATTTATATCCAAGTGCACTAAAACAGTTAGGGAATGCTCAAAATGTTATTTTTTCTTTAGGTTTCGCTCTTATTATTACCATTCTCTTTGTTCCTTCCAGGACTTCATAACCCTGCTGAGAATTTGCATTTCCATCCCATATATACTGAAACAGAATCTACAGTTTAACAAAATCTCCAGGTGATTTTTATATATAATGAACCACCGTTCTACTAGTGGTTCTCAGAATTGTTCTCTAACCAGCAGCCTTAGTATCGCCTGGGAAATTGTTGGAGCCCTGGTGGCGCAGTGGATAAGAGCTTGACTGCTAACCAAAAGACTGGCAGTTCAAATCCACCAGCCACTGCTTGGAAACCCTATGGCGCAGTTCTACTCTGTCTTATACGGTGGCTATGAGTCGGAATCAACTGGAGGAAATGCAGATTCTCAGCAGGCACACTAACAGGAACAAGCCAGTTTGAAGCCCTGGTGCCATCCCCAGTCAGCATTGCAGCAATATTTTCCTAATTAAGAGTGTGTTTTTCAGCAAATTTTAAAGGCCTTGCTCTATTATGAAATGAATAAGTTCTGTGTCAATAGGAAAGATTGAATAGCAGATATACATGATCATCAGTACGAAGCAGCCTTAATTGTTCACGAGGCTTCAATCTCGTAGGCAAATTTCTCACATTAGTTCTGTATGACAATCTAGTTGAGTAAAAGGCAAAGCAACAGCCAAAGAGAATCAGTTTCCTGGAAGTTTTGCAATGTATAATTATGATTCAGTTTAGCTGTTAATAGTTAGCAGCAACAACAAAAACAAAAAACATTCACTGAAAAATTGCTGACTTGCTGGAGCCCTCTGTGATCATTGGCTTTTAACCTAATTTATGTACATCTGGTTTTCCCTTTTAAAATTGTAAAGTTTCCACTATGGCAAATGGGACTTCGTTTTGTTTAATAAAAATATTGCCAGATAGCAACTGCCAGTTAAAAAATTAGATTTAATTTTCCTTTGTGAGTAATTAGCTGTTACCATCTCAGCTCTCTTTATGCAGATAATTAACTTTTCTAATCAAATATTTCTTATTTGGCATTGCAGATAATACTATATTCTTTGTCATCAAATATTATACTTCCCTTTCGTGACAAACTTAAGTGAATAAATTGTTACTTTATTTTATGCATGAGATTTTTACTTGCGAATGGGAAACAAACAGGAAAGATTGACTGTGAAGAATTTCTAATGGCAAGGTTTCTTTGTTTGGAAAGACATTGTAGTTCTAAGTTTCTATTTTAAATATGCTACTGAGACTCTGCAATTGCAATCAGGTATATGAAAATTTGGATATGAGCAAGCATTTGACTGTTCATTTCTGCAGTGTGCCTCCAGGTCACCCTGAGCATCATTTATATCAAAATGATTCAGCTCAACTCTGGCTCATTGCCCATCATTCTGGGATAGAACTCTGAGTTATATCTACATGATATAAAAGTAACCACCATTTAAGAAGTGAAATATCCAGCTACACTGCTTAATTTAGCAACATATCATTTAAAAAGGTGATTGAATATTTGACTGAACTTGTAAATTTAATTTGTGGGTCAGCATGATCTTTTAAACAGAAATTTAATTAATGCTTATTTTTGAATTAGCTGTGTAATCACTCTTAAATGGTAGAGTGGGTTGCTTTGGATATTAGTAACTCCCAAGTGACCTCAAACAAATACCTAAATGCTGTATATGACTTTAATATTTGATATTAGAAAACTAATAAATGTGGAAACATCTTTAAAAATGATTGTGCATTAAAATAAAAACCAATCATATTAATATTATGTGTATAGATTTTGTTTAACTAAGGAAAATCATTGCTCCGAACAACAATATTGGAAAGGTAGGGATTATTATAAGAAAACTCAGATATTCTGCCCCAGCCTCCTGAAACAATTATAAATCATAAAGAAGTATTTTTGCCAAGATCACTACTGGATTAAAGCTGCCAGCTATATATACTGGAATAAAAATATATTTTAAGAGAATAACATATCATGCAGAATTTTTCACTGTACCTGAAGTGAAGCATGCTGAAAAGTTTGCCTTTCATATTGCATAAACAGATGTACTCTTTAAAATAAAGATAGGGAAAAATCTGAAACTCCTTTAAAAATAAAAAGGCAAAATCTTATAAAACTCAGAACATTCACTTATGCTAATTTTGTCTAATTTCAGGAAGTAGCATATGATTAAGAACTGCTGGAATTGAAGGAAGAAATACAAGCTGCACTGAAGGCATTGGTGAAAAACAAGGCTCCAAGAACTGACAGAATGCCAGTTGAGATGTTTCAACAAAAGAATGCAACACTGGAAGTGCTCACTCTTATATGGCAATAAATTTGGAATACAGCTACCTGGCCAAGTGACTAGAAGAGATCCATATTTGTGCCCATTCCAAAGGAAGGTGAACTACCAGGATGTGGAAATTATCGAACAATATCATTAACATCACACACAAGTAAAATTTTGCTGAAGATAATTCAAAACAAGTTGCAGCAGTACATAGACAGAGAACTGCCAGAAATTCAAGCCAGATTCAAAAGAGGGTGTGGAACAAGGGATATCATTGCTGATGCCTGATGGATCTTGACTGAAAACAGAGAATACCAGAAAGATGTTTACACATGTTTTATTGACTATATAAAGGCATTCAACTGTGTGGATCATAACAAATTATGAATAACATTGTGAAGAATGAGAATTCCAGAACACTTAATTGTGCTCATGAGGAACCTTTACATAGAACAAAAGGAAGTTGTTTGAACAGAACAAGAGGATTCTGCGTGGCTTAAAATCAGGAAAAGTGTGCATCAGGGTTGTATCCTTTCATTATACCTAGTCAATCTGTATGCTGAGCAAATAATTCGAAAAGGTGGACTTTATGAAGAATAAAGGGGCATCAGGATTGGAGGAAGACTCATTAACAACCTGCACTTGCAGATGATACAACCTTGCTTGCTGTAAGTAAAGATGACTTGAAGCACTTAATGATGAAGATCAAAGACCACAGCCTTCAGTATGGATTACACCTCAACATAAAGAGAACAAAAATCCTCACAACTGGACCAATAAACAACATCATAATAAACAGAGAAAAGATTGAAGTTGTCAAGGATTTCATTTTACTTGGATCCACAATCAAAGCCCATGGAAGCAGCAGTCAAGAAATCAAATGATGTATTACATCTGCTGTAAAAGACCCCAATTTTTAAAAATTGATAATGTCACTTTGAGGACTAAGGTACACTGGACCCAAACCATGGTATTTTTAATTGCCTCATATGCATGTGAAAGCTGGAATGAGTAAGGAAGACCCATGAAGAATTGATGCCTTTGAATTACGATGTGGGCAAAGAATATTGAATATACCATGGATTGCTAGAAGAATGAACAAATCTGTCTTGGAAGAAGCCAGAATGATCCTTAGAAGCGAGGATGGCAAGACTTCATCTCACTTATTTTTAACGTGTTATCAGGAGGGACCAGTCCCTGGAGAAGGACATCATGTTTTGTAAAGTAGCGGGTTAGCAAAAAAGAGGAAGACCCTCAATGAGATGGATTGACACAGTGGCTGCAACAATGGGCTCTAACATAGCAAGGAGTGTGAGGATGGCGTGGGACTGGGTAGTGTTTCTTTCTGTTGTATTTAGGGTCACTGTGAGTTGGAACTGATTTGATGGCACCTGACAACAAACAACAATTTTGTCTTAATATCTCCAAATATTTTATCCAATAATAATCGGCCACTTACATTAGTATCTTATTTATTTATTGGTTTTACAACAATAAATAAGCTATCACCAATTGTCAAGACCTGGGGTGAGCTGTAGAGAGCTAAACTTCCAGGTGTCCCAGTGGTTGATTAAAACAACAAGCCAAAATGAAAGTAATAGCTAAGACTTTAATCACTTACTCAAACAGTATAAGCAAGTGGACAGAAAGAAGTTCTCAGTTTTCTCAGTGTTCCACCTTTCCCCATGGAATGGCGGTAGAGGAGGTTCATATGCATCAGTGCAAATAGCGGGAATTGTCTCACCTCTGAGTGAGTCCTAAACAAATTTTCACTTTTGAACCTAGGATCTTAGGGGAGGGTGTGGGAATTAGGGGTGGAAAAGTATTGAGTCCTAGTGGAGAAAACTGTCTTCAACCTCCCCCGCCATCACCATCATATAAAGGTCTGGGCCCAGGAGCTTCAGGAAGGCCTTGGCTGAGGGCTCCTGATAAAGAAGCCTCCAAATGGAGTCACCTGGGCTAAGAACAAAGATCTGTATAAGCACATGGCTAGCCAGAGGGAGCTGAATCCTTGATTGCAACTCCCTTCAAATACTGCAATGCTTTGGTTATGCACCAAATATGGTGTGGAGAGGGCAGATTTTTACTTCGAGGTATGCCAGGTAAAACCTTTGTTATTGCCTATGGTTGAGCCTAAAAGATACACATGGATTTTTGTCCAAGAGCAGAAATCTTCATCAATAGCTTGTCACTTACATATAGTTTATTCTGAAAACAAAAGAAAAATTAACTCTGTCATTATGATTTTATTATAAATAAATCAAATTTTGTCCATTTGTTAAATGTTCTGAGAATACATTAATTTTTTTGAACAAGGCATATCCAATGTGAAAAAAAAATAGCAGTGCCACTAAATTGGATTTGTTTTTTTTTTCCTTTCATAATGTGAATTATTTATCATACTATCCAATACATTCTGTGGATATGTACTTAGAGGATATAAACTCATTTTGTTATTAGTGTTAGCAAACCATAATTAGAAAATTAAATCTTCTCTGGTAAAGCTTAGAGTATATTCCAAAGCCAAACAAATTATTTCTGAATATGTAGATATGGCTCTCTTCCATTACTGTATATAATTCAAAATTGACTTTGTCAGTGTGTTTGTGTTTAGAACTCATTGTAGATAAATTTTACTTAATTATTTTTATTATTTCTTTAAATAGAAGTATAAACTAACAACAAATAATAGAATATTATGGTATATAGCATGGCAGATATCTGAGGCAAGGATAAGATTTGCTTCCACTTTCTAAGAAATTATTCTAAACATTTCTATCATATACATTAACAGGAGGAATTTGGCTTTCGGTACTGGTAAACTAATGAATTGTCATGAAGTATTTAGTTCTCATATAGAGAAGCTATTTTATAGTAAAATAATAATAATAATAATAACAATAATTCTTCACTCTCACAAAGACAATGCAAAGTTCAGTGGTGACGCTCAATGAAAGTTCCAGCCCTTTCAAAAATAATTGTCAGGATGCAGTGTAGTCATTTATATCATATAACTCTCTTTATTTAGTTTTCTTAGCCATTTACTGACAGTGTTCATATTCTCCCAAAGCCAGTTACAGGAATGAAACGCGGTGTAGCTATAAACTGTGATCTGCTTTTACAAATCATGTCATGATGTATTCCCACATCCTCTATAAACTGTCTGAAGATTCAGGGAAAGGACTGAGTCAAAATTGCATTTCTCAGGTATTTGTTCTTAATAGATAAATAAAATTATATCCTTTGTGCTCTCAACTATTTAGTCTAAAAAATGACCTTTGAATTTACTACATAAATATTGAGTCGGCATCAACTATATTGAGAGATTTAAGTGGTATAAAAGGAAACTATTGACATAGAGGAATATATAATCTTATTTGGGAATACACCATATTCAAAAACATCAAGTGGTAGAAAACAATTGACAGTATGATCATTATTGGAAGGATGAGTGTTGTATTATTTAAATTATTTTAAAAATGAGAACAGAGTGGCCTTGAGGGTTCAAAGAATGACTTATGTAAAGTGTGAGAGTTAAGGTGAACTGTGAAGGATGGATAAAAGGACTCAATTAAAGAGAAGAGTGGAAAGTATTCCAAAATGTGCACCTCGGAAGAAGCAAATCCGAGAAATCAGGACTTGATTGAATATGAGGGTGTAGCAGGAAAGGGTTATTGTTGTTGGAGAATGGTGATAGGTAAAGTTGCATCCACATTACAGATAGTCTAAAAAGTCATTTTCAAAAGTTAGATTTTATCCTCTTGAGAGTGAGGATTGTTCAACATTCTCAGAAGGGAGAAGAGAGTAATGGGCTGTTTAGGGGGACTGTATTTGAAGAAATTATCATCAGCAAATGGAGAGAACCTCCAAAATGAAGATGTATTTACCAAGAAAGAAAGAGAGGTTGTCTTCAAATAGCATTGCTTTGTTCCATGCCTTTTATTTGTTTTCTAAATTTTTATTTCTCCCTTGTTTACACACACACATACACATACACACACACACACACACACACACACACGCACACACATATCGTCACCTCTCATTTACCTGAATTACTAGAAGGGAGCCATGACTACTGAAGCTAAAAAATGGAAATGTCAAAATCATTTTGTCTGGCTTCAGAATGCTTCATTTGATAAATAAGATTTATGAGATCATAATTATTTTACCAACTACTTTTGTTCACTGATATTACAATGAGTTTATATCATAGGTTTGTCTTATGTTATGGCCATATATAGGAGCCCTGGTGATGCAGTGGTTAAGAGCTCAACTGCTAATTGAAAGGTTGAAGGTTAAATCCACCAGCCGATCTGCAGGAGAAGGTTTGTGGTAATCTGCTTCTGTAAATATTTACACACTTGAAAAGCCTATGGGGCAATTCTACTCTGTCGTATAGGGTCACTATGAGTCAGAGTCTACTCGACAACAATGGGTAACGGATAGCCACATCAGGCTTTTTTTTGCCATTCCCTGAACACGCCATTTACTTGATACCTCTGAACTTTGAGTCCTGACAGTCTCTTTCCAAGAATATTATTTTTGACTATTATTACATTCTTTCAACATGCCAAGTGCTGTGTCAAGAGCTTTTCATTGATTAGCTCATTTAATTCTTACAAAAATCCTATGATGCTGATTTTACAAATGAGGTAATTGAGACTCAGAGAGAACATTAACTAAATCCATCCCACAGTAAGTCATGAACTCATTAAGGGCACAGTCTATGTATTCATCTTTCTTGCGCCAGTGAGTAACACAGTGATACTCATCAAGTGTTGGTTGATTAAATAAATAATTGATGAGGAAGAAGACGTAGGCAATTGTGCTAGCCTAAAAAATGTCACTATTTTGTCAAACAGTATCATTTTTTGGACAAGATTCAAAAGTTAGTGAGTAGAATGTTCATGTAAAGGATAAGTAGAGATCTAATAAAGTTGGGATGCAATTAGAAAGTCAATCAGACAGCTGCAAGATAGATTATCAACCTAAATGAAGAGCCACATGCTGGGCTTCACTATCACAAAGTATTTAATTTTCAACATTTTACTCCAGTATTACAGTTTCTGGACAAAATTTTCAATACTATCACACTTTTACTTAGTTTTCAATCCATCAAGCCATTCTATGATTTTGTCCACAGTTTTCTCCAGGGGAACATGGCTACCTTATGTTTATTTCTTATGTGGACTGGTGATAGTTGGCCTACTATCTTATTAGTACTCTCAAAAGTATGACCCTTGTTTTCTTCTGATCTGACCATAATGTAATCCACAATCCTGGTTGAATACAACAATTTGTTATTTTTCCTTCTACACTGAGAAAAGAAATACTTTTGGAAAAATATTTAAAGCAAACCAACAACAATTTTTTTTTTTTTTTTAGAATGATAGATTGGTACAACTCCAATATCATTGATTGCAGTTTTAGTTTAACCCTCTACAGTACATGCCAATCATTTATTTGTTCTATGCATTTGTGCCCCATTGCCATTCAGAATCTCTTCTAATAATGTTGACAGACTATGTGGTTTTCTAAATTTACCAAATTTCCAAACCATTACTTTCAGGATTGATTCCCACCTCTGATTTCCATGACACAGCTGTAGCCTAAATTTTCAAAGCCAATTTGCCCTTCAGCAATGTTCATTAAACCTTTCATAGTTCACTTTTTCTTACTAACTTCTATATCTTTCAACCTAACACGTTCTTTTGAATATCACAAGTATTCAGTGAATATTTGTTGAATGAACAGATAATAGGATTAGGTAGGGTCTTAGTTTCTTAGTGCTACTATAACAGTGGCTTTAACAAAAAAATTTATTTTCTCATAGTTAGGAAGCTGGAAATCTAATTCAGGGCACCAGCTCTTGGAGAAGGCCTTCATTTTCTGTTGGCTCTGGGGGAAGTTCCTTGTCTCTTTTTGGCTTCTGTTCACTGGTAATCTTCACGTGGTATGTCATCTACATTTGCCCATCTGTGCTTCCTTTCTTCTGTGCCTGTTCTTCTTTCATATCTCAGAAGTGATTGGCTAAAGATAAACCCTACACTTAAATAGCCTAAATAACATAGCAAAGATAGCCCTATTACCAACACATATTTTTGGGAGACACGATTCAATCTATAATAGGCAGCTAATGTAAGTGAGGTTGATAACGACACTGGTGGTCAGAAATGGGGATAAGATATAAAATTTTAAGATTCCAAAGTAGGACCAGGGAAGCAGCAAGAATGGACCCTGAGAAACTGAACATGAATACTTGGAATAAGGCTGGCATCTGGAGCAGAAATGGGAATGACTGAAAAATTACTGTAATTAGCTAAATCTTTACATTGTGTTTTATGGAGAAACAGCCTAACAATATCTTCTTTAGGCTCTGGTTTTAAAGAAATATCAAGAAATATTAGCTCAAGCCAGAAAATGCATTTGATATTTTGCAGAGAGGTGTGTCTTATCAGGATTCAATAAAAGATGGTTTCACAAGACAGTTGACTAATACCCTAACCTCTCTTTTTGTTGAAATCATTGGGCGCAAAAACCCTGACAGTAATAGGAACTCAGTCTTAGTTGGAAAAGGATAGTTTGAGTGAATTACAGCTTTAAAATAGCAAAGGATGCTTTCAGCTCTTTTCAACTCTGTTTTGTTGTTTTTATTATGTTAAGAGGAAAAAGTGAAATTTAAATATAGCCTCACCAATTCTTTGATAATATTGTTCACACCTTCCATATATCTGTTTCCCAATTATCTTCAAAAAAGACACCATTGGTTTCATCTTTTGAAAGAAGAAATATATGCTCAGTGAAGTAATTTGCTTAGGGCCAAACATTTCTTTCATAGTAGACAGAACTGGAATCCCAACACTAATTTGCTTGATCAAAAACCACATGGGCTCTTTCCATTAGGCTGTACTGACTAAGAAACGAAACTTTAAGTTCCTTGGAGGGTCTGATAAAAAACAAGATTAGAAAACTCAGTGAGAAGGTTTATGGGATACTTTAATCATCTTTGTTTAATGTTAAGCCATTAAATAGCGTTTTCTTCTAAATGATGAAAGCAAAAAGGATAACTTATTATTTAAAGTTTAAGGAAGACCAATGTTTAAAAAAGACCTCATATCAGAGGGTACAGGAGTTTTTAGCTTCCACCTACCTTTCCTTTTTAAATTTCTATAACTCTTGGTTGAAATAATATCTTCTAAGTTTGTTATGCAAACTTGTGTAATTAATATTTACTTGAATATTTACATTGTGATATAATTAAGATATTTATTTTTCTCTTAAAAACTTATTGATTATAAGATATTGTGATGATAATTTAAGCCCTGGGAATAAATCTATATCACAATCTCTGTGTCATTAATTCATTTTTGTGAAGTGTTGTAAAAATGGCATCATTCATGACCTGGAAGGAAAGATAGGAAAATAGATGTCATAACCAAATTGTGCAACCTTAAGAAAATGCTTAAGTAATGTTTTTGTTTTATTTTACCTTGAAATTTGTACTTAATGTTACTATGTGTACTATCATACTGTCTTTTTTTTTAAATAACTTCATTTGTTCATACTAACACCACCTCTTTCAAAATTTCTTCCTTTGAGAAAGGTCATGGAGGCCCCATGGACAGATCCAAACTCCCCGAGGGACTGAGTTGCTGGACGGAGGGCTCTGGGGACCATGGTCTCGGGGAA
>NW_004443968.1:22054101-22063360 GCF_000243295.1 Trichechus manatus latirostris
AGAAACTATCTGTTCTGTAAGCCTTCACCTGAAGTACAATAAAATATTAAAAAAAAAAAAAAAATTCTTCCTTTGAAGAAATAAAAATATAGTGGGGTGAATAGCATCTGGGGTCTTAAAACTCCATGAGCAGCCCTCTAAGATATATCTACCAGTCCCATCGTGACTGGAGCAAAGGAGAATGAAGAAAACCAAAGACACAAGGGAAAGATTAGTCCAAAGGACTAATGGACCACATCTACCACAATCTCCACCAGACCAAGCCCAGAACAACTAGGTGGTGCCTGGCTATCATCACCAACTGCTCTGACAGGGATCACCATAGAAGGTCCTGGACAGAGTGGGAGAAAAAAGTAGAACAAAATTCAAATTCACACACACAAAAAAAGACTTGCTGGTCTGTCAGAGACTAGAGAAACCCTAAGAGTATAGCCCCCAGACACTCTTTTAACTCAGTACTGAAGTTACTCCTGAGGTTCACCCTTCAGCCAAAGATTAGACAGGTTTATAGGACAAATGACTCTATGGCAATTTTTTTTTTTTAATAGGGCAAAGAATGACACACGTGAGGAACGTACTTCTCAGTTCAATCATGTGTATGAGACTAAATGGGCACATCAGCCCACAAACAAAGATGAGAAGGCAGGAAGGGACAGGAAAACTGGACAAATGGAAACAGGGAACCTGGGGTGGAGAAGTGAGAGTGTTGACACATGGAAAGGTTGGGAACCAATGTCATAAAACAATTTGTGTATTAATTGTTTAATGAGAAATTAGTTTGCTCTGTAAAGTTTCACCTAAAGCACAATAAAAAAAAAAAAAGTACAGGTCTCAAGACTAATTCTGTACTAATCTAAACTTTGGTTATGTCATCTCCTGATTTACACTGTCCCAAGTCAGAACTACTGTTAGCATTATATAATGCTGCTTCTTTCCCAGAAGGAAATATCTTTTTCTAAAATGAAAGAATCAAATTGCTGGAAACATGTCATATTTACTTTTATCACTCATTTTATCTTCTCTGTAATGAATTCAATAGCATTGAAATTATGTGAATTTCCCTTAACTACCACCACATTAATTATATGTGATCATTGAGCATCTACTATGTGCAACAAGAAATGATGAGAGTTTACTGGTATTTGCAATCACTCCTCTATTCTGCCTTGTAAGTAGTGAGATGACTTTGATTTCTGAGGCTGTGTTAAGTGAAGTAGTGGGTCTGAAGGAAAACTGAAGAAGCCAAGAGAACGCTAAATTGTACCAAATGAGGACAAATTAAAACAAACCCTACAGAAAGTTCAGTGATACGAGCAAAAAGAATAGTGAGCCAGGATTTATAGAAACGGAGTGTTGGTAAAAATAAATGTAGGAGATTCTGAAAGGTGTGGAAGTGCTAGGAAAAGAGCGAAATATTGAAAGAGGATTATTTTATGAAGTCTTATTGTGATTAGCGTGATACCATCTTTCAGCCTGACACAATTAGTAAAGCTACGCCTTGTCATGATAAATGGAGAAACAACTGACTGTCAAGGATTTCATTTTACTAGAATACGTAATCAATGCCCATGGAAGCAGCAGTCAGGAAATCAAACGACGTATTGCACTGGTTAACTGCTGCAAAAGACCTCTTTAAAGTAATAAAAAGCAAGGATGTCACTTTGAGGACTAAGGTGTGCCTAACCCAAGCCATGATGTTTTCAGCTGCCTCATATGCATGTGAAAGCTGGGCAATGAGTAAGGAATAAATAAGAAGAATGAATGCCTTAGAACTATTGTGTTGGAGAAGAATCTTCAATATATCACGGACTGCCAGAAGAACGAACGAGTCCGTCTTGGAAGAAATACAGCCAGAGTGCTTCTTGGAAGCAAGGATGGTGAGCCTTTGTTTCACCCACTTTGGACATATTATCAGGAGGGATCAGTTCCTGGAGAAGGGTCAGCGAAAAAGAGGAAGACACTGAATGATATGGATTGACACAGTGGCTGTAACAATGAGTTCAAACATAACACCGATTGTGAGGATGGCACAGGGCAGGGTAGTGTTTCATTCTTTTGTACACAGGGTCGTTATGAGTTGGAAACAAAGACACCTTACAACAAAAACAACAAGCCCTGTCATTCAAGAATTTTGACAATGGTTTGTGTGTGTGTGTTTATATTGATGCACATACATGTGTGTTTTGTGTCTTCACAATTACATTGACGTTAGCCTCTAAAAAATAGAACAGAAGGATGGTTAGAAGAGTCCCAAATATTAGGTGATATTGGATTATAAAGATGGTGACAACCTAAACAGATACCTTAGTATAAATAAAAGCTAGCAGCAACCACAACATGTATTTATATTTATAGTTATGAACATATTTATAAATATATACAATCTTAAAATAAGCCTACTTTTAAATCTTATATGTATTACAATAACATTTTACACATATATTCTTTTAACTCTTTTGATACTTTGAACAAAATTAGTGTTGTTGTATTAAGAAATGATAAATTGATCTCAGTAGATTTTTAACCATAAGAGATTGTTGCACAAGTATTTTCCTCCAGATTTATATTTTTCTCCATCCTATCTTCCTAGTAATTACCGGCAGAAGAGATACCACACATAACTTTAACAAGAATATATGATTCTCTCATTGTCATACAAAACATTCTATAAACTCTTGCAGGATTTTTCTAACATAGTATTTACTATGCAATTATTTTAAAATGTCCTTAACATTTTTATATTTTTGGAACAAATATTTATATTTAAATTTAAGAAAAAATTGCTTTATTTCTATATTAAACAAGAAGAAAATACACATTTGGCTCTTCAAATTTCCTAAATGAAATATATTAATTCAACTATGCACCTTCTACCATTCAATGAATTTTGCATTTTAAAATCACTGATTGTACACAAATTCCTTAAGGACTTTAAGTTTCCAGATTTACAGAAATACTAAACACTATGCTCTATACAGTTCTGAAATCTATGCTTAAGAATGCAGTCTACACAGATATACATTATTATTTTTCACAGTGGAAATTACTGTCTGGTTGAAATTGCAAATGAATGGAAATCAATAAGTCTTGGTGATGGATCAATTTAGCACATAATTTCCTTACCTGTCATATAGGACTCATATTTTCAGGCCAAGTGCCTTTTCCACTTTTAACTGTTACTATGCTTTTGGCATGTAATTTAACAGGATAAAAAGCATCTAAAATTATATAAATAAAATTATGTGAGTCATTGCGTTTGTGTTTACATTGTGTTTTTTACATTGTGATAACTTTCAAATTCAGATCTAAACAAGTACAGTAGTTACTTGGTATTCACAAATTTGACATGAAGTTTCAAATATTCATAATCAACTTTAAAGTTACATGACAAAAAGTAATCTGTAATTTTCCTTAAGCACTGATTTGAATCACTCTTGATTTGAGGCTTCTATTGACAAAGAAGTTGATCGTAGATTTGAAAACTTCGTTTCAGTGCCAGTATAGTGTTCTTTACTTGTCATATACATATTTTATGCTGGTTTAGTCAGGGTTGTGTTCAGAAAACAAAAATCACACCAGACATTTTAAGTAAAAAGTAATTTAATACAGGAATTAACAGCATGTAGAAACATTAGAAGAACAACAGGAGTGAGCTTTATGTCAGGCTCCATGTGTGACTCCCAGAACTTCCAGAACAGACCAACCAAGGGAACTATTAATTCTTTCACTGTCAAAGAGGCAGGAAATCAAGAAGCTGCCACTAAAACAATTTAGTTTAAGAACACATCACCATAGCTGTAATCTAGTAAACTGCTCATGAAACCACAGCCAACTTCCACCAGCACCTATTGAATTCATGACTGGAGGCGAGACATCTGTTACTGAAAAAAAAAACTCACGTGTCCATGACCGTTCTTGTCATGAGAAGGAAGCCAGAATCATCAGTGAGATGACAACTGACTTACTTATTCAGTGGCGTCACTAGGGTTGGTGTAATCCAGTGCGGTAACTCATGGTGTCCCCGTCGACCCCCGGACCTCCTCCTGCACAAGACCATACAGAATCCTTAGTAATGTTTTTTGTACTGATGTTACTCATTGATGGTAATTCCCATATGTCACTGAATGTAATGGCAATAGTAGTGACATAAATAACTAGCAAAGTTAAAAATTCCATCTTTAAATTACAATATCATATCTACAACCTAAATGTATTCATATTTACATGTTTTATGTGGTTAAAGTGAAAATTCGGTAAGAAAACAATAGAATTCAAAGTAAACACGTTTAAGAACTACATCAAAATTATGTGCATTTTAATGTTAAACTTTATCATTACATGAGATACATTAATGGTTAGGTTTGCATAATAAATAATAGCCCAAATAATGTAGAAGTTGTAGACAAATGCTTATGGAAATGTATTCACAAATGAAATAATACCATAAAAATAAACAGGAATAAATACACAAGCATTTCAGCACTTAGTGAACATCTCCACTAAATCAGAATTTTCCTTCCCTGGCCTTCAAAGCTGTGAGCTTGTGAATGACTTCATCGAAATCAATGCCTTTCACCAACTCACTTTCAATGCATGTTACCGCAAGATTGGAAAGCCTTGACTGTCCCATGGTAGATCGCAAATAGCTCTTTATGTTTCAGCTTTGAAAAGCCACAAGCACATAGAATGTGAGAAATAATTTTAGGCTTAGAGAAAAGGTTGGGAGAGATTCTAGGAAGTCCAACTCAGCTAAGAATGTCATATTGTCTAAAGTTGCCCAATCTTTGGTTACTTTCAGATCAATGTTTGTTGCTTTCAGGTGCCTTCTCAGCTTTGATATTTCTATTAAAAGCTCGCTCTCATATACTTCATCTTAGAAAGTGCTCAGTTTTGAAATGGACACCTTTAACTCTTCTTCACTGGCAGATATGAGACTCTTTGCTTCAACAGCCTCAGACATGGCTGCTACTTCCTTGATGGCTCTTGATCTGATTTGGAGTTCAGAATGAAAGCGATCAATGCACTCAAGCATCACCCTTTTATTTTCTGCTTGCAGAGTGACTCCAGCATCACTTGCCTGCTCCCGATCCCATGCCGTCCTCTTCTTTTCTTTTCTGAACATTCACAAATTTTATCTTTTTTATTGTTTTATTTTTCCCTTATAAAAATTTATACATACATTGTTATGTGACTGTAATTGTTCTCCCCTTACTGTGACAGCACACTCCTCCTTTCCACCCCTGATTCCCCTGTCCATACAACCAGCTCCTAAGCTTCTCTGCCTTCCCATCTAACCTCTGGACAGAAGCTGCCTGTTTAGTCTCTTGTATCTACTGGAGCTAAGAGGCACACTCCTCACGAGTATCACTTTATGTCCCACAGTCCAGTCCAATCCCTGTCTGAGGAGTTGACCTCGGAAATTGTTTTAGTTCTGGGCTGATAGAGAATCCGGGGCCCATGTTTTGCAGGGTTCCTCCAGTCTCAGTCAGACCATTAAGTCTGATCTTCTTACTAGAATTTGAGTTCTGCACCCCACCTTTCTTCTGCTCCATCTGGGACTCACTGTTGTGTTTCCTGTCAGGGCAGTCATTGGTGGTAGCTGGGCACCATCTAGTTCTGGTCTCAGGCTGATGAAGTCTCTGTTTATGTGGCCCTTTCTGTCTCTTGGGCTACTACTTTCCTTGTGTCTTTGGTGTTCTTCATTCTCCTTTACTCCAGGTGGTTGGGACCAATTGATGCATCTTAGATGGCTGCTTGCAAGCTTTTAAGACCCCAGACACCACTCACCAAAGCAGGATGCAGAACATTTTCTTAATAACCTTTGTTATACGAGTTGACCTAGATGTCCCCTGAAAGCATGGTACCCAGAACACTACCACTGCTACTTTGTCGCTCAAAGTGTTTGATTGAATTCAGGAAACTTCTTAGCTTTGGTTTAGTCCAGTTGTGCTGACTTCCCCTGTAGTGTGTGCTGTCCTTCCCTTTACCTAAGATAAAACTTATCTACTATCTAGTTAGTGAATAACCCTCACTCTCCCTGCCCACCCTCGTAACCATCAAAGAATGTTTTCTTCTGTGTTTAAACCTTTTCTTGAGTGTTTGTAATAGTGGTCTCATACAATATTTGTACTTCTGTGACTGACTAAATTCACTCAGCATAATAAGTTCCAGCTTCTACCATGATATAGGATGTTTCACAGCTTCATCGTTGCTCTTTATCATTGCGTAGTATTCAATTGTGTGGATACACGGTAATTTGTTTATCCATATATCCGTTGATGGGCACCTAGGTTATTTCCATCTTTTTGCTATTGTGAACAGTGCTGCAATGAACATGGGTATGCATATATCTATTAGTGTGATGGTTCTTATTTCTCTAGGATATATTCCAAGGAGCGGAATAACTGGATCATATGGTACTTCTATTTCAACCTTTTTAAGGAAGCGAAAAATTGATTTCCAAAGTGGTTGTACCATTTTACATTCCCACCAGCAGTGTATAAGTGTTCCAGTCTCTCCACAACCTCTCCAGCATTTATTATTTTGTGTTTTTTGGATTAATGCTAGCCTTGTGGGGGTGAGATGATATCCCATTGTAGTTCTGATCTGCATTTCTCTAACGGGTAATGATTGTGAGCATTTCTTCATGTGTCTGTTAGTAGCCTGAATATCTTCTTTGGTGAAGTTCCTGTTCATATCCTTTGCCCATTTTTTAATTGGGTTATTTGTCTTTTTGTTGTTGAGGTTTTACAGTATCTTGTAGATTTTAGAGATTAGACGCTGATCGGATTTGTCATAACCAGAAATTTTTTCCCAGTCTGTAGGTTGTCGTTTTACTCTTTTGGTGAAGTCTTTTGATGAGTGTAAGTGTTTGATTTTTAGGGGCTCCCATTTATCTAGTCTCTCTTCTGGTGCTTGTGCATTGTTACTTATGGTTCATATTGTGTTTATGTCATGTATTAGGGCTCCTATCATTTTCCCTATTTTTTCTTCCATGATCTTTATAGTTTTCAACTTTATATGTAAGTCTTTGATCCATTTTGAGTTAGTTTTTGTGCATGGTGTGCATGGTCTTGTTTCCATTTTTTGCAGATGGATATCCAGTTATGCCACCACCATTTGTTAAAGAGACTGTCTTTTCCCCAATTAATGGACTTTGGGTCTTTGTAAAATATTAGCTGCTCATAGGTGGATGAGCTTATATCTGGATTCTCAACTCTGTTCCATCGGTCTATGTATCTGTTGTTGTACCAGTACCAAGCTGTTTTGACTACCGTGGTGGTATAATAGGTTCTAAAATCAGGTAGTG
Organism: Trichechus manatus latirostris; assembly: GCF_000243295.1. Lineage (NCBI taxonomy): Eukaryota > Metazoa > Chordata > Mammalia > Sirenia > Trichechidae > Trichechus > Trichechus manatus. The sequence goes on from NW_004443968.1 coordinate 22,061,411, forward strand.
TGAGGCCTCCCACTTTGTTCCTCTTCTTGAGTAATGCTTTACTTATTCAGGGCCTCTTCCTTTTCCATATGAAGTTGGTGCTTTGTGTCTCCATCTCATTAAAAAAATGCCGGTAGAATTTGGATAGGGATTGCATTGTATCTGTAGATCACTTTGGGTAGAATTGACATTTTCACAATGTTGAGTCTACCTATCCATGAGCAAGGTATGTTTTTCCACTTATGCAGGTCTCTTTTGGTTTCTTGCAGTAGTGTCTTATAGTTTTCATTGTGTAGATCTTTTACATCTCTGGTTAGATTTATTCCTAAGTATTTTATCTTCTTGGAGGCTATTGTAAATGGTATTGATTTGATAAATTCCTCTTCAAGGTTCTCATTGTTGGTGTAAAGGAATCCAGCTGATTTTTGTATGTTTATCTTGTATCCTGAAACTTTGCTGAAATCTTCTGTTAGTTCCAGTAGTTTTCTTGTCGATTCTTTGGGGTTTTCTGTGTATAAGATCATATCATCTGCAAATAGAGATACTTTGACTTTTTCACTACCATCTTGGATGCCTTTATTTCTTTTTCTAGCCTAATTGCTCTGGCTATGATCTCCAGCACAATGTCGAATAAGAGTGGTAATAGAGGGCATCCTTGTCTGGTTCCCATTCTCAAGGGGAATGGTTTCAGACTCTCTCCTTTTAAGATGATGTTGCCTGTTGGCTTTGTATAAATGCCCTTAATTATGCTGAGGAATTTCCCTTCTACTCCTATTTGAGAGTTTTTATCGTGAATGGGTGTTGGACTTTGTCGAATGCCTTTTCTGGATTGATTGATAAGATCACGTGCATTTGTCTTTTGTTTTATTTATGTGATGAATTGTATTGATTGTTTTTCTAATGTTGAACCACGCCTGCAAACCTGGTATAACTCTCACTCAATCATGATGAATTATTTTTTTGACACATTGCTGAATTCTACTGGCTAGAATTTTGTTGAGGATCTTTGCATCAATGTTCATGAGGGATATTGGTCTGCAACTTTCTTTTTTTGTGGTGTATTTACCTGGCTTTGGTATCAGGGTTATGTTGGCTTTGTAGAATTAATTTGGGAATATTCCATCCTTTTCTATGCTCTGAAATATCTTAAGTAGAAGTGGTGTTATCTCTTCTCTGAAAGTTTGGTAGAATTCTCCAGTGAAGCCATCCGGGCCAGGGCATTTTTTTGTTAGGAGTTTTTTAATAAACTTTTTAGTCTCTTCTTTTGTTATGGGTTTATTTAGTTGCTCTACCTCTATTTGTGTTAGTGTAGGTAGGTAGTGAGTTTCTAGAAATTTGTCCATTTCCTTTAGGTTTTCAAATTTGTTACAGTACAATTTTTCATAGTAATCTGTTATGATTCTTTTAATTTCAGTTGGATCTGTTGTGATATCACCAACTCATTTCTTATATGAGTTAATCTGCTTCCTCTCCTGTTTTTCTTTTCTCAGTTTGGCCAATGGTTCATCAATTTTGTTGATCTTTTCAAAGAACCGGCTTTGGGACTTGTTAACTCTTTCTATTGTTTTTCTATTCTCTATTTCATTTAATTCTGTTCTATTTACTATGATTTCCTTCCTTCTGGTGCTTGTGGGCTTCTTTTGCTGCTCTCTTTCTACTTGTTCCAGTTGTAGGGTTAATGTTTTGATTACGGCTTTTTCTTCTTTTTGGATGTGTGCATTTATTGCTGTAAACTGACCTTTGAGCACTGCTTTTGCTGTGTCCCAAAGGTTCTGGTAGGAAGTGTTTTCATTCTCATTTGATTCTATGAATTTCTTTATCCCATCCTTAATTTCTTCTATAACCCACGAGTTTTTAAGCAAGTTGTTGTTCAGTTTCCATGTGTTTGATTTTTTTTCCTTGCTTTTTGTGTTGTTGATTTCCACTTTTATGGCTTTATGGTCAGAAAAGATGCTTTGTAATATTTTGATG
>NW_004443968.1:22064443-22071402 GCF_000243295.1 Trichechus manatus latirostris
ATTAATCTTTTGTATTCTGCCTCTGGTAATTCCAAGAAATTCTCTTCCTCCAGAGAATTTATTGATTCTTTATTTTGGGAACTTGCTGAAGCCATCATGGACTGCCTCTTTATGTGACTTGATATTGACTGTTGTCTCCGAGTCATCAATAAGTTATTATAATTTTATTTTATATTTGTTTAGCGAGTCCTAGTTTCTTGTTTTGTTTTGATATGCCCAAATAGGCTGCTTGTGTGCACTAGTTTGATTATTGGTGCCTTTGAAGCTCTAACGTCCTGTCACCAGGTAGTTAGTTCTGTTACTAAGTATGTGCACACAGGAGTCCATTAAATTTTCCTATATGGGTTCAGCTCAGGTGTACAGGCAGTCAGTCACCAAGTGTGTGGTGCAGGCTCTCACCTACAGTCTTAGAGAGGCATGGGTAATTGCTGTAGGCACAAGTACCTAGCTGCAGTAGGGGGTCACATGCTGAGCCAGGCAGGGGGCTGACAGCTTCCCTTGAGTGTCTGAAAAGAAAGCTTGTCCCTATTCCCTAGGGAAAGTAGGTAGGTGAGTTTTGCAGCCAGACTATGAGCACCCTACTCTGTTGGCTGTAAGGACTCGAGGGCACCACTTATTCTTGGACCCCTGTAGCAGGTGACTAGGTGGCATAGGTGGAGCCACCAGTCCTCAAGCCCCTGGTGCGGATCGGTAAAAGTGACTGCTCAAAGGGCAGGGCTATGTCGAGGGTTAAAAATCTGCCACTTCACAGCTGAAACAGTTGAAGTTAGACTTCAGATGTTTACCCTGTTGTACTGTGGTAGTGAGGGCTTATGCTGTTGCGATGGGTCCCCACAAATCTATACAGGTGTGTCAGGTACTCAAAGTCTGGGAACCCCTTATGCCTGTGCCTAGCAAAGGAGCTGTGCCCACCCTGAGTTGCTGGCTTAGGGGAGCCAGTAGCTTATTTGTTCCCTCTCCAAGACCAGAAGAATGTGTCAGGGCACCTTTTGGGATCTACTTCCAGCCCAGGGGACTCAGACTTTGGAAGGTCGGACTGGTGCAGAGTGGGGAGGGAGGAGGTAAAAGGGAGAGAGGTTTTTCCCAAATGGACTTTTTTTTTTAAATCCTCCCAAAATGCCGCACACATGTACTTATCTTTAGCCACTTGGGAGCTGCTTTTCACTGGTTCAGAGTGTCCAAGCAGAACCTCTGCTGCCAGATCTCTCCCAACATGGAAACTGCCTCCGGATTGCGCATGCGGAGCTGTTGCCTGCTTCACTGCGTACCTCGGAGCCAGTCGGGGCTGAAAAGTTGGAGTCGACTTTGGTCTGGGACTTCTCACTTATTTAGAACTGTCTCCCTCTCACCCCACCACTCAGTCCGATTCCTCAACTTTGCTTTGTTCAGGGCTCCTAGATATTCATATACAATCACATCACTTGTTTTTCCAGGTCTTTGTTGTAAAAGGGATATAGGAAGCCATCTGACTACTCTGCCATCTTGGCCCCGCCTCCCTACCCCAAATTATTTGAGGAAAAATCAGATAAAAGGATTTTAAAAAATGAAGAAACCCTAAGAATTATGTGGGACTCTATCAAGAGGAATAACCTAAGACTGATTGGAGTACCAGAACAGGGGGGATAACAGAAAATACAGAGAGAATTGTTGAAGATTTGTTGGCAGAAAACTTCCCTGATATCATGAAAGATGACAAGATATCTGTCCAAGATGCTCATCAAACCCCACATAAGATAGATACCAAAAGAAAATCACCAAGGTATATTATAATCAAACTTGCCAAAACCAAAGATAAAGAGAGAATTTTAAGAGCAGCTAGGGATAAATGAGAAGTCATTTACAAAGGAGAGTAAGTAAAAATAAGCTCAGACTACTCAGCAGGAACCATGCAGGCAAGAAGGCAATGGGACGAAGTATATAAAGCCTTGAAGGAAAAAAAAACAAAAACTACCAGCCAGGAATTATATATCCAGCAAAACTGTCTCTCAAATATGATGATGAAATTAGGGCATTTCCAGATACACAGGAGTTTAGGGAATTTGCAAACACCAAACCAAAATTACACAAAATACTAAAGGGAGTCGTCTTGTTAGAAAATCAGTAACATCAGATAACAACTCAAGACTAGAACCCACAGAACAGAGCAACCAGATATCAACCCAGATAAGGAAGTCACAAAAGTAAATCAAAGCTAAAACACTGAAAATAGAAAAACAGATGTCAATATGTAAAAGATGACAACACTAAAACAAAAAAGAGGGACTTAAAACGTGTAGACATAGATTTTTCATATGGAGAGGAAGTCAACACATCTAGATTAAACCAAAGCTTAAAGTTTCCTGAATACAGTCAAATACTTTGAGAGACAGAGTAACAGGGGTAGGAGTCTGGGGACCATGCTTTCAGGAGACATCTAGGTCAATTGGCATAACAAAGCTTATTATGAAAATGTTCTGCACCCTACTTTGGTGAGTGGTGTCTGGGGTCTTAAAGGCTTGCAAGTGGCCATTTAAGATACATCAGTTGGTCCCAAACACCTGGAGTAAAGGAGAACAAAGAACACCAAAGACACAAGGAAAGCATTAGCCCAAGAAAAAGAAACGGCTACATAAACCAGAGACTTCATCAGCCTGAGACCAGAAGAACTAGATGGTGCCTGGCTACCACCAATGACCGTCCTGACAGGGAGCACAACAGAGAGTCTCTGATGGTGCAGCAGAAAGATAAGCTGCAGAACTCAACTTCTAGTAAGAAGACCAGACTTAATGGTCTGACTGAGACTGGAGGTACCCCAGAAAGCAAGGCCCCTGGATTCTCTATCATCCCAGAACTAAAACAATTTCCCGAGGCCAACTCTTCAAACGGGGATTGGATTGGACTGTGGGACATAAAATGATACTCATGAAGAGTGTGCCTCTTAGTCAATTAGATAGAAGAGACCAAAGGGGTAGCTTCTGTCCAGAGGTGAGATGGGAAGGCAGAGAGGATTAGGAGCTGGTTGAATGGACCTGGGGAACCAGGGGTGGAAAAGAAGAGTGTGCTGTCACAGAATGGGGTAAGCAATTATGGTCACATAACAATGTATGTATAAAATTTTGTATGGGAGACTAACTTGAAATGTAAACTTCATTTAAACTACAACAATAAAAAATAAATTTGGTGTCAATTGCTTTATCTTCAATCTCACTAATTCTGACTTCCATTGCCTCAGTTCTGCTCCTATGGCTTTCTATTGCATTGTCTAATTCTGAAAATTTATTGTTAATCTTCTGGATTTCTCATTACTGTCTCTTTACGGCTTCTTGTAGCCTGTTAAATTTGTCATTGTGCTCTTCTCTAATCTTTTCAATTTTCTCTATTGCAAGTTCTGCATTTTGCTTAATTTCCTTCCTAATTTCTTGAAAGGTTCTGTATATTAATCTTTTGTATTCTGCCTCCGGTAATGCCAAGAAATTTTCCTACTCTGGACTATTTCTAGATTCTTTATTTTGGGAGCTTGCTGAAGCCATCATGGATTGCCTCTTTATGTGGTTTGATATTGACTGTTGTCTCTGAGCCACCAATAAGGTGTTATATTTATTTATTTTATGTTTGCTTACTGTGACCTAGCTTCTGGATTTATTTTGATATGCCTAAATATGTGACTCCTATGAGCTAGTTTGATTATTGGCACCTTTGAAGCTCTAATGTCCTGTCACCAGGTTGTTAGAGCTGTTACTGGGTATGTGAGCTCAGGGGTCCTCCCTCTCCTCCTGTATGGATTCAGCTCAGGTGCCCAGGTAGATAGCCACCAAAAGTATGGTGTAGCCTCTCACTTACAGTCCTAGACAGGCATGGGTAATTGGTGTAGGCACTGGCATCTGGCTGCAGCAGGGTGACACAGTCTGAGCAAGGCAGGGGGCTGACAGCCACCTCTAAGTGTCCAGGAGGAAGGTGTGTCCCTGTTCCCTAGAGCGGGTAGGTAGGTGGATTTTGCAGCCAGACTATAAGCACCTAGTGCTGTTGGCTGTAAGGACTGGGGAGCAGCTCTTATTCATGGGCCCCTATCACAGGTGGCTAGGTGGTGTGGGTGGAGCCACTAGTCCTCAGGCCTCTGATGTGGGTAGGTGAAGACCCTGCCTAATGGGCAGAGCAATGTCAAATGTCAAGAACCTGACATTTCACAGCTGAAACAGTTGAAGTTAGAGTTCTGGTTTATACCCTGTTGTACTGCGGTAATGAGGGCCTATGTTGTTGAGATGGGCCTACACAAGTCTATGCAGGAGAAAAGGCACTCAGAGTCCGTGGATCCCTTATGCTTGTGCCTAGGCAAAGGAGCTGTGCCTACCCTGGGTTCCTGGCTTAGGGGAGCTGGCAGTTTATTTTTTCCCCTGTTTTTTAATTTGTTCACTCTCCAAAGCAGGGAGAATGGCTCTGGGCGTGTGATAGATCCTACTTCTGGCCCAGGGGACTTAGCAATTGCTGAAGCCGGTCCAGGATCCAGTGCAGAGGAGGGAGCAGGGAGGTAAATGGGAGAGAGTTTTTTCCCTAAGGTGGGTGTTTTTGATCCGCGTGGTAAGCCATACGCAAGTACTTATCTTTTGCCGATGAGGGCTGCTTCTCACTGTCTCTGGGCGGCCATGTAGACTCTCTGGTGCTGCTTCTCTCCCTGTGCAGAAAACGCACCTCCTGAGCACCGCCGCTTGCCTGCGTCACCTCTCATCCACGAGGTGCTCAGTCATGAAGGGCTCAGGCTCTCACTGGTTCAGGTCTGAAAACTCCTTGCTGCTTACGAACCATCTCTTCCTCCCCCTGCAACTCAGTCCGGTTCCTCATCTCTTCCTTTGATGTTCAGGGCTCCCAGATTGCCATATATAATCAAATCACTTGTTTTTTTGGGTCTTTGTTGTAAGAGGGTCCACCGGAAGCATCTGACTACTCCACCATCTTGGCCCCACCTCTGCCGTCATCTTCTTAACCTGGCTCTTCTCTCTATTGCAATTCCATATTCTTCTGATTTTAAAAGCACCTGTTCAATTGCATGCTCCACTAGGCAACTGCTCCTCATGCAGGAAAAGTCTAGCACCTCGAGCATTGTCACCACCTTGTTGAGAGTTAGCCCTTAGTCTGCAGCAACTGCTGTGTAAGATTAACTTCCTGAAGTATATCACACGAGGAGTACAGATCGCATAGAAAAGTGAAATCACAGACAGCAGGCAAAGACCTTCTGCTACTCCTCCTGTGTGAAAATTTTCATGTAGCTCACCAAGAGCTTCAATGTTGTTCTTTCCCTTAAGAATGGCTGGTACACCTCCATGGACTCCAGCCATAGTGGCAGCATTATTGTAACTCTGAGCGTGACACATCATTATGTCCAGTCCTTCATTTCCCAATTTTTTAAGGATGTCAGAACTGAGGTCAGTATTTTTTTTATGCTTTAAAGGGAAAAATTTTGAAGAGATTTCTTTCGTTTCAACTTTCCTATTGTTTATTTTTACATGTAGTCAGTATGAGATATGTCAGGTGTACTGTTGAACATGATCCCAAAGTACTTCTCAGACTTTATGTTGATGACAAGCTTTCCCTTCACATGATCTTCCAGGGCACTTATAAACTCATTCTGAGTTTTTGGTGCAAGATAAGAGACTGATACTTTAAGTTTATATGTACTCCATTTTAATCTCATTAGGTGATTTTTCAGCACTGGATCGTATTTTGAAAGCATCTCAATCATCTGAAGAAAGTTCCCTTTATTCAGTGGAGATTCATCTTCCTTGTGGTCATGAAATATCAGATTCTCTTTGGCAAGAAACAATGTGATATCAAGCAATCTGTGCAAGATGTCCCTCACTTTTTCTTCTCCATTTGCATCAAAGCCATGATTTCATTATCAATGGTTTTGTGCAGCCTCAGTCCTGCTGCCAGAGTTTTCCACATTTCAAGGCAGCATAGGTGATCTTCAGATAACTGTTGGTTATGTACTTTCATGCACAGTTTCCACCACCTCTGAAACAGTCACAAATTTCAATGTCGCATCTGTAGCACTAATGGCAAACAGCCAGCAACAAAAACAGTAAAAATTCTCACTGAGGAGTGAGTAAACCATCCATGACCACAGAATTTTCTCAGCATTGTCATCACGTTGTAAAACTACTCTCTCGAAAGCTGGCTCACATCTCCCTTTGCTTTTGCATCTTGCCTCGCCACAAAACTGAAAGGCCCATCTTTGTTCTGGAAAGAAGCACTTCCCCTTTTGATGATTTCAACCCAAAAATGATGTAAAACTAGTATCTCCCAGAAAGAAACATCACATAAAATTTGCAAATCTTTCCACTTAAAGTCACTGATCTCATTTACAGTATCATGGCTAGAGTAGCTTTCAGCACTCTCTTCTGCTTCAAATTCTGCCATTTCCACCCTTTGCTCTTCTGCAGAACACGTGCTACCCCATCAGAAGAATCAGCTTTCTTAACTGGAGACTGACGAACAGTGTCTTTTGATGAACCCTGGCCATCATCCGGCCTTTTGACATATGGAAGCATGGATGCAGCAAGTGTTTTAAGTGATTTAATTCTTGCCTCTTTTGCCTGCATCCACTGGGCCTCTTTGATTTTATGCACTCCATGTGGCATGATGGAATATCCCTGCACAATAAAAAAAAGTAGCAATATTTGAAAAGAAAATGCAAAATGTAAATCTACTGGGTATGTTAGTTTTATCAAATGTAAATTTTAATGTGTCATTATTTTTTAAATCATAATTCAAACTTAAACCCTGAAAATTTGATTAAAATCAGACATATATTAGAAAGACAGTGATGTTTTTATTTTTTTAATTTTATTATTATTATTTTTTTATTGTATTTCAGGTGAAAGTTTACAGAACAGTTTCTCATGAAACAGTAGTACACATATTGTTTTATGACATTGGTTAACAACCCCACGACATGTCAACCCTCTCCCTTCTTTACCTTTTTTTTT
>NW_004443968.1:22071502-22099145 GCF_000243295.1 Trichechus manatus latirostris
GCTACTCTGCTGAATCTTTCTATTAGTTCCAGTAGATCATTATCAATTTTAATGATAGAATAATATGTGATAAATATAGTTGTCAATTGCTTAAATGGAATATGTCTTAGATTATATGAATACTAACAGAAAAATCGCTTTATAAAATCTTTCTACATTGAATTACAACATTAGTTACAACATTATTAGTAACTGAGAGGAGGCCTTTTTTTTTCCTTCTTTTCCTTTAATTACTACTTCATTCTCAAAAAAAGTTATTGATATAAGTTCAAAAATACTACCTACCACAATGTTGTAGCTAAAACACCACAAAATTTGACAAAATCAGCGACTATAGAAACACCAGCAGCAACGTAAACGACATCTCATGTTTGTAGCACATGCAGATGAAACCATGTGATTCGAAGCATCACTGTTATTAGGTAATAATGACGGTTCTACTGGAGCAGATTATAAGGCTGAAAGAGTAAATTAGCTTAGAGTTTTAGCCTTGTAGGTATATTGACACGTGTAAGCTGTGTTTACAAAAAATCTTTTTATTGTTGTAACTAATTACAGGGATATTTTTACAAAACATAATAAATTTCTGCTGAAACACTGTACAAAAATTTTATAGACAGTCATTTTGATGTCAACCCTTCTCACAGTGTCTCCCGATGCAGTCCTTACCCTCTGCACCCTGTTTTTGATGCCACTGTACCTATTTACATAAATTCTTGTGGAGTGCATCTAATTGTTAAAATCCAATTTGCATTCAGAAGCCTACCTGCAAGGGATTTTTGGAAATATATGTTTCCAAACTCTACATATCAGGAAAGCATACTAGAAAGATATAAGAATGAACGCTAAGAGTTAATTGACTGTTTTTTTGCTAAAATACTAGGATTATATTTAGAGATTTAATAATTTGTACAGATCTTAGGATGTTTTCTCTTGTAAGTACAGTCTTCTACTGTACTTATTTATTGTGCTTAAACTTCTTTTAAGGGGGAAAAAAAAGAAAAGTCTGGGAGGAGATAAAACCTTCCTATTTTTATTGCTTTAGTGCAAAAATGCAGCTGACTTGCTGTGAACCAGAAAATTCACCAGAAGAGGCTTCTAAAGTGAGTCATTAACATCCCAGGTGGTATTCAAAGTGATTGGGGAGGATTGAAGAACTTCTATGTATGTTCATGTTTTACTTTATCCTTTATATTTTCATTGTTAAATATGATGTACAGTACACAATTTATCAGTACACTATATGTATTTACTTAAAAATGAATGTTGGTGACATGCTCAAAAATATTATAGTAATAGTGATGTGTGAACAAAAATATTTGAAGACTATTGGCTTAAAACAACTATGTTTTGTCATAAACCCCACAAAAAAAACAAACCCACTGCTGTAGAGTAGATTATGACTCATAGCAACCCTATAGGACAGTGTATAACTGCCCCAAAGGGTTTCTAAGTCTAATCTCTACGGAAGCAGACTGCTACATCTCTCTCCCATGGAAAGGATGGTGCATTTGAACCGTCAGTCTTTTGGTTAGCAGCCAAGCACTTAACCACTGAGCCATCAGGGCTCCTCATTTTGCCATATCTATCCTTAAATGATTCTGGTAACCCTTACATGCCCATTCTCTTTAGGAAGAATTTACAGGTTTTATAAAAAGTGTAATTTAAAAATGTTAATGTATGAAGATTTTTCTTCCCTATATGATTGAGGCATAGGCTTTTCTAGCATGGAGTACTGCAATTTTATGGCCTTATCAGAGTCCAGTAATAGTTTGCACTGACATAAAACACCTTGTATAGCCCATGCTTGAAAAATAACAGAAGAAGAAAAGGGAGAGGAAAATTCTCTTTAGGTCTGTTTTATCTTCACATAAAAGTAACAAAAAACACAGTCTCCTCTGCCTGATTTCTCAGGCATGCTTTCCAGCTCTCAGTCAAACAAACAAGAACTCAGAGGCCTTTCAGAGCTCCCTATTCTTTGGCAAATGTACACTCATCCCTTCCTCTTGGAGCTGAAAGTATTGTTTGCAATACACAGCTGGATGTAAAATAGCCATTTTGCAACCTTGGACTATTCTCAGGGCTCTGGCCACCTACACTGAGCAATAAGGGGACAAAATTGAAGAAGCTTTTTAGCTTTTATAGCTTATTGATTTTTATATTTTCTGATGTATTAGAGCAATTTTTCAAATGTATCCTCCTTACCTTGATATCAAGAGTGTGGAGAGAGGATTTCACCTTTATTAGATTTGGTTTGGTTTTATATACATGTATGTGTGTGTGTGTGTGTGTATATATATATATAGTCTCAGTGCTATATCAGTGATATAAATGGTTTGGTATTAAAAAAATCAATTCTCAGAGAAAAATTCAAAGACTGTGTGCAAGTGTTTCATAAAAAGCAGACAACAAGGAATATATCCTTTCCAACCAGGTGACAGAGATGGTTTTGAAAAGTACGCTTTCTAGACTGCAGCTGAACTCAGAGATATGCAATAATTTTCAAATAGAAAATTCTGCCATAATGGAGAGCATATAATGTGGTAAATACTCTTTTATTATATCTGATCATCCGTGACAGCATGAAAGAAAGAAGCGCAGCAGAAATGTCTTCTCCAGTGGGAGTAGTCTTTTCTCAGGACTCAGGCATAGAGAAAAGGTTCAAAGCATTTCATGTTAAAGACTCTGAAGTTGTGCATTTTAAAACAGTAGGTGCATAAAAATTATTTTGTGATTGCTTAGCTCGTTGTATCACACAAAAGAATTAACCTGTTCCCTCTCTTTCAGAGAGTTTACTGTTTTATAGTCAAGAATTTAACTTTATTATATGAAACCTTTAAAATAGATTAGGATCAGGCTGAAATTTTCCCCTTTTTATTGTTTGTAAAGTAAATTTCATGATGCACCAATATCTTCAACAACTTCAGAAACAGCACTCATAATATATTTAAATAAGGAAGAAAACTAACAATGTCAAGTGACTTTTAGAAACCCAAAGTCATCCTAATCCTCAAAAATCTCTCCTATTAATCTAACATAGTGACTGTACTTTATTGAATTTTATTTTCCTTAGGGGTATTATTTTCTCCCTGATTTCATTATTAAAATATGTAGATCAAACTAAGTTAAACAGATACTCCTGTTTTAAAACAAAATTACAATTTTTAATTTGTTTTTTGCTTACCATTGATCTAAATAAAACGACTACAGAGCTGTAAACTTTCTTTGATGAGGGGAGTGGGAGAAATAAATTTAAAATGATAGCGCCAAGCCAACGGTAGACGCATGACTTTGGTAAATAACTGCACCTTTTTGAGCCTCAGTTAGTTAATCCATAAACTGCAAATAATAAAACCTAAACACAGTTTTTTTTTTTTTTTTTTTTTAATCAAATAATATAACTTAGACGAAACACATAGCATTCTTTAAGGCACACGTTGTTGTTAACTACCGTTGAGTGGATTCTAACTCCTGACGACTCCGTGTGTGCGGAGTAGAAACTGCTCTGCAGTTTTCAAGGCTGTGACTTTTCGGAAGCAGATTGCCAGGCATGTCTTTTCTGGGTGGTCTTGAACCATCAGTCTCTATACTAGTAGTTGAGCACTTAACCTTTTGCATCACCCAAGGACTCCTTTAGGCATATTCAAAAAAACCCGTTGCCTTTAAGTAAACTGCGACTCATAGCAATTTTATAGGATAAGAGTAGAACTTCCCATAGAGTTTCCGAAGCTGTACATCTTGATGGAAACAGACTGCACGTCTTTATCTTGTGGAACGGCTGGTGAGCTTGAACCGCTGACCTTTCGTGTAGCAGCCAAGCACTTAAACTGCTGCAACACCAGGGCTCCTTTAGACACATAGTATCCATTAAATAAAAGGACAATGCATTTTCTTGATCTCTCCATCTTATCTCTTAGGAATTCATTTGATTTCCTAAGAGATGAGGACACTGAATTTGGAAAATAGGCTTGATAGTAGATTGTAGATTGTGTAGATTGTAGGAGGTACAAGTCCTTCATCCAGAGAAAAAGGTACACTCATATGAAGAAAGGAGCCGTGGTGGCACAGTGGTTAAGAGCTTAGCTGCTAACCAGAAGGTTGGCAGTTTTAATCCACCAGCCTTTCCTTGGAAACCCTGTGGGGAAGTTTGACTCTATCCTATAGGATCGCTAAGTCGAAATTGAACTTGACGGCAACGAGTTTGGTTTTGGTTTGATATATGAGGAAAAGGGAGGAGAATGAAGGGCCCTAGAATGAAAATATGGTAAAAAGAAGCATATAATTTCAACTGCATTCAAATATTATCTAGAACTTACCCTGAGCTTTACTTTCATATGTACACTATTTTTGATAGAAGCTGTAAGGCCTGGCGTTTTTGTGACATTGGTTTATAAGCATCTCACTTGCCACCTTGAAGTCTGAAATATCATTGGTCTGCTTTACATTATTTCTTTAGCTTTTGACGTTATTGAAAGTTGTCTATTTTAATTTACTTGCTTACATCTTCTGGCAAAGAACAGTCCACCCGTGTGGAATATGTCCTTCAGTTAACTTCAATGAACCAAGGTAGATGTCAGGCATAATGGGTGGAAAACTGTCACTACACTTCTCAGCAGTTGTGAGAATACTCTGAATAGATAATAGGCACCCTCAAACTCTTTAAACAATAGAAGAAAATCTCCATATGGTCTCTACCACTTTTTATATCCCATGTCTTCTTTTCATCCTTTAAAATCAATTGCAAAGCATTGCCATCAGTTCTGCTTTAGGAGCAAAGAATAAAGATGATCTGACAGGCCATTCTGTGATCATCCCACAACAGGTTTCTGGAGTGCAGCCCAGCCTGTGGAGTTCTCACCAAAGTTCTGAGCTGTAGTAAAATCCCCTTTGCCTGACCCTGATGGCTTTGACATCAATTTTCTGACAAGTAAGTTTGTTTTGAATAAAGGACTGGGAGAAGAGGATAGGAGTTGAAGGGAGAAGGCTCTCTAATACATTGATTGAGAGTAATACAGCCTTGAGTAAACATTGACCTACAGCGCTGCTCTGATCACTAGCAGAATGGATTATCTGCCAGACGTACACTGGTTATGTAAACTAGGGCCTTTCCAAGTATGGTTTAGCTTGATCTTTCTTAGAGTCTGTCTTTACTGTTTCTACTGTTTACTGTATTATACATTATGTCATTTGCTTTTCATAAATGCCCTCCCTTCCATTTTTCTCAGCAAATATTTCGTTGTATAATTATAGGTGTCATATAGCTTATGGTCCAAATAAGAATGCATCTGACAGTGAAAGGCATAGGGCAGATAATATAACAGTCAGGAATCTGGGACACCGGGACAAACAGGCACCAACTGAGACACTCCAGGCAAACTGAGATATATGGTCACTATAACTTACTATCCATTTTGATTTCATATATCAGGGAAGCTTGAGGATTTTTTTTTTAATATTAGGATTGCATTTAATCATTTATATGTAATTTAATTTAATGGATCATCTGTCATGGTTAGTTGGAGCAAAAACTGCTTGAGGTCAGAAGAAGAGAATTCTGGTCTGATTCTGATCCTGCCCTAATAAGAACCATGGGGAAAGTGCATTTATTAATTCCTTCACTGACTACACAGCACCATCAAAATTTTAAAATATCCATAAGCTAGCTGTGTTTAAACAAAGGATCATGAGTTGGTAACGCTATCCAAAAATACATCTATTTTAAGAATTTAATTCTTATTAAAAGAGGGGATTTTTGCCATTTGAAGATCTAAAAGTTATATTACTGAACATGGTGCTATAGACAAAAGCACCATGCCATCCCTCCACTGCAAAGACCTGAAAAACTAAGTAAAACAGTCAAATGTCGATCCTGGAACCCTAAGCATCAAATGAAGACGTAAAGAACTCAACGAAACAACAAATGGAATAAGAAACTGAGAGAGAACAGAGAGAGAGAAGAGATACGAGCAGAGGTCCCCTATCAGCTAACGCAGCACGAATTTGCCATCTTGGACTCCTGTCAGAGATCGGCAGGCAGGGGGTACAAGAAAGCAGTTTCATGGAGCTCCCAGCAGGAGACAGAACACAAGGTAACCAGCAATACATACTTTCCCACTCCCTATACTTCTTCCCCCTGTTCAACCTCCCCCACTTCCCAGTGGGCTGAGTGACTGCCACCTGGGAATCACAGGTTCCATACCACTTGGATTTGCCCAACCCACACCAGCTGGCTACTTCAGTGCCATTTCTTTGTTGCTGGTGTTGCTTTTTTCATCTTCTTTTGGTTTCTTCCTGCCCCTCACCTCCTTCCCCTCCTTTCTCTCAAACACCTGGCTCCATGTGCCATCTTTGCTTCTTCTTGACAGGCTATAAAGGGCCACTCAGCTGGTGAACTGCTTCCCCAGTCTGCACTGCCACGCTGATAGGTCCCCGGGGACTTTTTTTGTTCTGTTTTGTTTGTTTGTTTTCTTTTTCTTTTGGGAGCTTGGGAGCTCCTTCTAGCCAGGTTGTACGTGCAGCTTGGGAGCCACTTCCTTGGTTTGCACAGCTGTGCTGGTGGGATCCCTGAGGGAAATTTTTTTTCTTTTTTCCTTTTTATCTTTCTTCATTTCTTAGTTTCTCATCTCTCTCTACTTACCTTCTTTTCCTGTCTCCTGAATATCTGGCACTGTGTGCCATCTCTTTCCCTTCTAGTCAGGCTGTATGGTGCATCTTGGGAGCCACTTTCCTGGTAGCAAGAGAATCCCACAGGCCCGGGTAGCACGGTGGAAGTCGGCAACAAGTGCCAGCAAGGCCCAGCGGCAGAACAGAAGCCTCAGGCAGCATGGTGATAGGCAGAGGCAGCAGTACATAAACACAGCATTTGACCTGAACAACAGCTTGCTGGCCAGCTACATAAGAATGGACGTGGGTAATTTGAGGAACAGTAAGTGTTTCCCCTTTGAGAAATCTGTTACTGTTTATTGTTTGCTTTCTATAAATAATAATAATAGCTTTCACTTTGCCAACACTATGTAAATGTCTTGTGTGTCTGGCTCAACACAATGAGCTTATCACCCACAGAATGGTTGATGCCAGTGGGTCTAACTGCCTCATTCCTAGCAGTCTAATGGCTGCCTGAAAGTTGGGGGCACAGCCTGCCTTTACAGGCAATGCAGATAGACAGAGCATACAAGGAGTCTGGAAGAAAACGTTTTTGTAACCAAAACAACTCTTTGTGCTATAGTTTCTTCCTATGAAATGGGATTACTGTTTTTTTCTGTCTTCCAAGCTGAATATGTTCATTAACTGAAAGTAGAAAGAGTATTTTTAAGTAATGGAGTGCTATTTTATTTCCTATTTTTATCTCTTTGGGATTTCCCCATCAACATGGCCCCAGACACAGATCAAATGTTGAATTAGACAACCTTGATTTCTGCCTCTTCACAAACTAAAAGCCTAGTGCCAATAATTTTGCATAAATCTCAGAGGCTAAATTATAGTTTTCATTAGCATTTTGAAAACCAACAGTAACACTAAATTTTCAATCAGCAACGTGTAACAATTTAACCTGATGACTTATATAACATTCCTGACAGATACAAGGCTGGCTTGAGGCACATAGCTAAGGAGCTAAAGCTTCCATCACAATAGAATGCCCTCTGCCCTTGTTAGTGTGCCACATCGCCTTGCTTCCTATGTTAGGCTGAATGCTAGGCTGTGGGTAATGATCCTCTCCTTTATCCTCTGGACACCCTGACACCTGTGTCTATTAATCGAGGACTTCATATAATTACCTGTTTGTTAATAGAACAGAGCTACCTTTCGCCTAGTCCTAATAAAATATATCTGAATCTTGTTAACACATTTTTCTCTGCTTAAGGAAGTTCCCAGTAGCGACTGCAAAGGTTTCAACCTGCGGAGTGATATACACCACCTGTGTGATCTTCCAAATTTGGATCACAAAAAAATATATTGCCATAAAATTTTACAACAGGAAAAGACCATAGAAATCATTTAGTCTATGTGTTTTGAAAATAAATACATACAGGGAGAAGCAAATGACAGACATGAGCAAAATAGGTCCCATGCATCATTAAGTAAAACCAACCATACCAGCTGCTATCTAGTTCATTCCAACTTATGGTACCCCATGTGTTGCAGAGTAGAACTGTGCTCCATAGGGCTTTCAAGGCTATGAATTTTCAGAAGATCATCAGGACTTCCCTTCTAGGCAACTCTGGTGAGGTTAGAACCACCTACTTTTTAGTCAGTGATCAAGTGCTTAACTGTGCCACCTGAGGACTCTTCCGTGCATCATTAGGACTGTGGTAACTGGAGATGGCTGTCCTTCCCAGAGCAAACCACTGCTAATTGTTGCTATATGAGACAAGAATAGGAGCACAAGTTTTCTGCACCTGCTGAATTTTTTTTTTAAGAGAAGCAAAAAATCCAGACTCTTTTATGAGCAATTACTCAATTTTGGACTAAACAAACAAATTGTATGTATACAGTTTGTTTGTTTATATATATATATATATTTGTTGTTGGTAAGCATCGTCGAGTCTGTTCTGACTCATAGCCAACTTATATGTACAAAAGAAAGAAACACTGCCTGGTCTTCCGCCATTCTTACAACTGCTGTTATACTTGAACCCATTGTTGCAGCCACTGCGTCAATCCATTTTGTAGAGGGCCTTCTTCCTTTTCCTTGAACCTCTACTTTACTAAGCATGATGTCCCTCCTGATAAAGTGTCCAAAATATGTGAGACAAAGTCTTGGCATCCTTGCTTCCAAGGAATATTCTGGCTGTACTTCTTCCAAGACAGATTTGTTCATTCTTCTGGCAGTCCATTGTATATTCAATATTCTTTGCCAACACCATAATTCAAAGGTGTCAGTCCTTCTTAGATCTTCCTTATTCATTGTCCAGCTTTTGCACGCATCTGAGGCATTTGAAAATACCGTGGCTTAGATCAGGCACACTTTAGTCCTCAAAGTGATATCTTTGGGTTTTAACCTTTTAAAAAGGTCTTTTGTAGCAGATTTGCCCAATGCAATACATGTATATATATATAAAC
Source organism: Trichechus manatus latirostris (assembly GCF_000243295.1). Lineage (NCBI taxonomy): Eukaryota > Metazoa > Chordata > Mammalia > Sirenia > Trichechidae > Trichechus > Trichechus manatus. The sequence continues at coordinate 22,080,563 of NW_004443968.1, forward strand.
TCTCTGATAGTCCAACCTCCTGATTTCACAGAGACAGTACTGAAGTTTTTCTTGTTAATGGGGGGAATGAGAGAATTAATGGGAAAATCAGACGTAGAATCAGGATGCTCTGATTTTCAACTCAATGTTCTTTATGTGTGAATGAATCTCCCTTTTCATCTCTGTTATAATGTAGCCAACTTAGTCCCTGCAGGCACTCCTTGTATGTGTTTTCAGGTAACCAGGACAGATTTCCTTAGTAAATTCTGGCACGAGGAAGTGATCACCCATTCTTCATTCTACCAGAAAGTTGAGTATCATTGGGAGTAGTAGAAATGTGGTTGATCCACAAAGAAGAGTCAAAATACATATCTTAATTTCCAAATGTTTTCTTATGAGCATGTATTAAAAGTCACAGAAAAACACATTTGAGATAGGGCATGAAAAAAATGGAACCACAGATATATGTAAAGGATCAGTCAAGTACAGATGAATGTTGGTTTATCATATTCAAGGAGCTTTTAAAAGCATGGACAAGTTGAGAGAGTGGTAAATGTCAACTTAAGTTTAATATGTAAGACATATGTGGGAGCAGTTACTAAATAGTTATTAAGGAGAAGAATGTTTTTAAGGATAGTTTATGCAGTTGTGAATAGTATTTTAATAATCATAATGATGAAATCATATTCCTTTATGTTTAATTACTACATAAATCAAAGCTAAAAAACAAGTTCCAGTTAATTTTTGTTATAAGTCTAAATTTTATTTTATTTTTTACTTTGGGAGTTGGCATTCTTATTAAAGATTTATGAAAATGATAATATTGGAGGAAAGGCTGAAGTAAATATGTGTAATGCAGTAATTCATACAGAAGGGGGACATTTATGTTAAGGGAGGAAATAAGCTTTTCTCAAAGATGCTGTTATAAAAATAAAGAGTCAAATTATTTTTAAGGAAAATACATTAGTGTGTATTTATAAAAGGAAATCACTATAAATACAAGTGAAAGTTAGCAGAAGTGGAAAACAACTATGCTATATACCCAAAATTTTCTCATATTTGTTTTCTAGTATTTGTTTTTAACTGCCATAAAACTAGGCTGCAAAGTATACACAGAAGTGATAGAATTTGTGCTACAGATCAACTTTGTTGTTGTTCCTGTGTGCAGTCTAGTCAATTCTGATTCCTACCAACACTATAGGACAGAGTAGAACTGCCCATAGGGTTTCCTAGGCTGACATCTTTATGAGAACAGATTGTCAGGTTATTTCTCCTGTGAAGCAGCTGGTGAGTTTGAACCGCCCACCTTTTGCTTAGCAGTCTAGCGTTTAATCATTGTGCCACCAGGGCTTGCCATGAATTACAAGTCTCATATTATATTTGAATGTCAGTACTTTTGAACTGTTATATTTAATTTGCTCCTTGATTAAAGTTAAAAATAGTTTAAGTATATGGAAAAACTCATTGAAGTGGTATTCACAGAGACAGTTTAATCTGCATAATTTTGAAACATTTATTTACATTTATTTATGCTAGTATTTATTAGCAATAATTATGACTTTTTTTATCAGCTTTATTTTTAAAGGTCCCCTAAAGAACCTCTATATTCCAAACAAGGAAACAAATTCTGAATTTTGGCTATGTAGTTCAAAAAGGCAGGTTTCTAATTCAGTTATCACTGCCGCAATCTCTCTTCAGCCTTCTACTCTACCCAAGATTACTAATATTTTCAAAATAATAAAAGAAGAGTTTTTTTTCATTCTTTATTTATTGGATAATTTCTATGTACTAGATATTCTTCTAGGCATTAGAGATATATAATTTTATATAGGAAATAAATCCCTTCAATGATGAAGCAGGAACAGATTTTTCTAGTGCAGAAAAATCAACAAAAAACTAGGTAAATGTATTATCATCATAATATAGCATATTGGATAGCTGTTATATTAAAAACAAAACAAAACAAAACTACAGCAACAACAACAACAAAACATAGATCAGTGAAGGGAAATGCAGAGTGCTGCAGTGAAAAAGGAGTTATGATTTCAAATAAAAGGCTAAATAAGGCCTCACTGAGAAGGTGACATCTGAGAAATGAGCTACCATTGATGAAGGAGTAAACCATGCAGATACCACAGAAAGACCATTCCAAGTAGTGAGAAGAGCAAACACAAAGGGCTGAGGTCAGAACATGCTTGTATGTTCATGGAATTGCAAGGAATGGTAAGGTGTCCATTTTGGTTGGAAAATACTTGGGGAAGGGGGAAAGTGTAGAGGAGAATATGTATGAGAGCTTTAGGGCTTAAAGGGAGGATCACAAAGGAACTCGTAGGCTTATAGGAAAATTGATTTGACTCTGAGCAAAATAAGAAGAAATCACATGGATGTTGTATTAGTAGTCTATTTCTACCTAAAAAATTACCACAATTCTAGTAGCTTAAAGTAACGTCTATATAAAATTTCACAGTTCTGTGGGTCAGAAATTGAATTATGACACATCACCCAGATATCAAGATGTTGGCTAGACTGTAGAGAAGAATCCTTTTGCAAGCTCTGAATCAGGTGAAATTCAGTTCCTTGCAGTTGTAAGACTAAGGTCTCCATTTTATTACTGACAGTCAGCTAGGGGCTGCTCTCAACTCAAACAGGCCATCAGAATTTCTTGCTATGTGGCCCTCTTCATCTTCAAAGTCAGCAATGGAGAATTTCTCTTTCATCAAATCTCTGTCATGTTTCAAATCTCTTTTTCCAGGAAGAGCCCTGTCTCTTTTATGTGATTACCTAATTGTTGTTATTAGGTATCTTTGAGTTGGTTCCCACTCATAGCGAAACTAAGTACAATAGAAGAAAACTTTGCCTGGTTCTGCACCATTCTCACAATCATTGTTATGACTGAGCCCATTGATGCAGCCACTATGTCAATGCATCTCATTGAGGGTCTTCCTTTTTTTCACTGAAACTCTACTTTATGAAGCATAATGTCCTTCTCCAGGGACTGGTCCCTCTTGGTCATATGTCCAAAGTACATGAAACAAAGTCTCACCATCCTTCCTTTTAAGGAGCACTCTGGCTATACTTCTTCCAAGACAGATGTTTTCATTCTTCTGGCAGTCTATGGATTATTCACTATTTTTCCCCAGTAGCATAATTCAAAGGCATCAATTCTTCCGTCTTCCTTATTTTTTGTCCAGCTTTCACATGCATATGAGATGATTGAAAACACCATGGCTTGGGTCTGGATCCCAATTATATCTTCAAAACCCCTTCATAGTAGTACCAAGCATAGTGTTTGATTGAATAACTGGTATGAAGTATGTGTACACCAGGATCTGGGAATCTTGGGGATCATCTTAGAATTTTTTCTACCAAAGCTAGAGTGGCAATATTTGACTTATGCTTTAACTCTGGATCTGAGTAAAGACTAATAAATGTTAGTAAAGAAGCAGAGAAAAGAAATAGGAAGTCATTACAATTGTTCAGGAGAGCAGTGATAGTGGTTTAGAACAAGGTGGAACAATGATCAGAAATATCAGATTCTGAATATATTTTTAAATATAGAAATGACAAAAATTGATTGTTTTATTAGACCTCCGAGGTGTAAGAGAAGGAGAATTACTAAGGATGACACCAAGGCTTTTGTCCTGAGCTGGTAACCAAAACCAAATCCAAAGCCGTGCCTCTAAAGTCAATTCTGACTCATAGCAACCCTATAGGACAAAGTAGAACTGCCCCATGGGTTTCCAAGGAGTAGCTGGTGTATTCAAACTGCTGATCTTTTGGTCAGCAGTCTGAGCTCTTAACCACTGCACCACCAGGGCTCCCCTGAGCTAGTAAAGAAGCATAAATACCATTAACTGAGATTGGGGTGAAGTAAGGGAGGTACTGTGTTGTAGTAGGCTTGGGCTGCAAGATTAGAAACTCAGTTATGAATACGTCAGTTTTGAGAAATCTATTACACATCGAAGTGTAATAGTTGTATGTGTATATCCAGAGGTTAGGACAAGCTATAGAGTCAAGATATAAATTTGGGTGTCATTCAAGTAGATAGTAGTTGAGACAAGGGAGGATGAGATCACTGAGGACGTGCTCCGTTTGACCTCTCAGATTCACCATGCATCCTTCTCTGTTCTTTCTGAGTTCAAGAGAATCAACCGCTAAAGACTGCAGTTGAGGTTTTCAGTTCAATTCAGCCATTGGGAGGAACTGACACAACATAGAGGTTCGAGGAGACATAACTTAGGATGTAATTCTTCCCTCATCCCTGCTTGCTCACTGTCTCACTATGTCTCTAGTTGTGACTGTGCTTTTGTATGCCACAGTTTCTATCAGGTGACTTCACTTTAGTGGTGTGCTGGTACATGTTAGACAACTAATTCTCTGAGAAAGAAGGAAAAAGAGAATCTGATTTATATCATTTTCCAGGTTCTATGGTGTGTACTTTCCCACCATGACTGAGTTGGGAATGGAGGCACAGTAGCATTATATAAATTACTTGAATTTTAACAATTGTCTCCCATCAATAAGTATGAGCTGGCTCCAGCACATCACTGACCTATTTCTATAGCTCTATAACTCCACGGAATCTATTAACATCACTCCCTGCCATGCCCCTTTATGCCTATAAGGCCTTCCTGCTAATGCCATTCTCTGTGTGCTTCACAATCTGTTTGTGGTTTTCATAACTCTGCCTCTGTAAATATCTCTCTCTTTAAACTGTCTTTAATAAACCCCTTGAGTGTGCCTGCTAAAATTCTGACTGACCCAAAGGTGTCATGTAGATAAGAGAAGGATTACAAATGTTGAACCCTGGAATAGTCACAGATCTGTTCTAGCCTTATTGCCACACATATATCAAGTGACTCCTGATAGGAGTCAATTTCTATACACTTCTAGAATTAGGCAATATTTCCAGGTATAATATTTTGTCAAATCTTTTAATCAACAAGCAAGTTCTTTAATACAAACTAGCACTAGTAAGAGCTAGTTTGACTTATGCTTTATTTGGAAGAGAGTAGATTAGGTGTTATTACTCAGTTACCACGTTATAATATAAAAAATATTCTATTCATAAACACTGAAAATCTACTAGAATGTTACTTATTCAAGCAACAGAAAATTTGATTTCAACAAGAACTTTCTTTTCTTCCATCCCTGCAAGTCTAGAAGCAGGGCTGGCATCAGATATGTTTAATAAGTGGATTCTTCCTGTCTCTGCAATTTTTTCTGATGCTCCCTTTCTGAGTATAGATTTCTTACTTACACTGTCTCTACAAATATCTTTCTTTGAAAAACAAAGGAACTCCTTTTTTCTTTTTTACAGAAGCCCCCCAACCTTCTCTTTATATGATGTCCAACTGTGATATGTAATTGTTAAGTCACCGTCTTTAATGTCTAATTGTGGCCAGGAGAATTCCATGGCCTGGCTTGCATTCTTGAATCAATAAAGTGATCATAGGAAAGAGCTACCTTAAAGAAAAATTTTTTTTAGATCCACTATTGAATACCTAGACGGAGTCAGCTTATTCTAAAGATTTAGAGCTTGTGGAAAAAGGTTGGACAACTGAATGAAAATTAGGTGCTGCTAAAAAGGGAAAGGAGGGAATTAAATATCCACTATATATATGGAAATTTGTTTATTTCAGCACTTAAATATGTCTTGCAGTATTTTTTAGTGACTACAATAGGTAATAATGAAAGTTTCCTACACTGATTTTGAGATAAAGCAATGGATATGTAAAAAAAGAAACAATGTGTTTTTCCCTAGCCATTGTATATTTTTGAGGACCCACACTCAAATCAAGACATTATAAATAATTCATATGAAATCATCCACAAACAGTAGACCATATACAATAGTAAATATTAATGTTATCATATTGTTATGGATATTTCTATAGCTGATATTTAAAAGGGCTTTATATTTATATAGCTGGGGGATTCACTTAACTTACTGTGAAATTTTCGGATATTTAACTTTTCCCACTAATAGCAAGATAAAAAGTTATAGTCACTCTTAGAGTATATTCAGATGCATTTTTGTCTTGTCCTCATTTATTTATATTTTCTTATTTAGTTCATTTATAAACCATACTATTTTATACTTCTCAGTATTTGGGTAGATTTAAAAAGGAGGGAAAACAATAAATAAACTTCTTGCTAACTTCTTAAGAAAGTCATTATCATTGACATAGTTTAAGATCTGTCTTAGGTACTTATCACTAATCCTGTTCATTGGTTTTATACCTATGGTTGGAAGAAGTCTCTGAACATATTTCTAACTTCTTTGGCACATTACACTATTTTTCTGAGCTCAATATACATATATATTTTGTTGGTGTTACTTCAGGAGGAATAAAGAAATAATACAAATTTTTAGGAAATACAATTCATGAAAAGAGTAGTTTATACATTTGGAGAATGTTTTCAATATTCTACTCAAAAGGACCATCTGATATTATTTGCTAGCACATAGGTTAATCCATAGTTTATGCCCTTTGGATAGAAGGAGTAGCTTCTTGCCCTTCGAAACACTGTCTACTGACTTGGCATTAGCCAAATCTACTTGGCCTGAATTATGGCATTAGTCCAGCCCTAAAAATATGAAATTATTAAACTTTCTAAAAGGAATAATAATAGCATTGTCCCCAAGCCCCTATTTCACACACATTTCTCAAAATATCTTCAAGTTTTACAACCCATTTGAAATCATATTTTTCACTATTGATAGTATTAGTTTTAGGACATTTGTTTTTGTTTTTATTATTGTTGTTTTGTTTTAATTAGTGTAATTGGTGTTATAGTGCAATAAACATTTTTAATATTCATTATGTTTAGTCAATGTAGGGAAAGCTAGATTATGAGTTATTGACAGGTAGTCTTCCTCTTATTTCACTGACATTTTTTCATTATGTATACAGATTGAAAGGCCATCTGTCCCAATTTTGCATCTCCAAATTTAAGTATTTGTAATGCAATGAATTTGGAATAAGTAAGCCGCTTCCTAAGACATAATAGGCCACGTAGTACACTACAGTAACAGTAAATGAATGACATGTATATTGTCTTCAAAGAATTAAAATGACTCCTCTAATATCTTACATACTAATACATATTAATTGACTTTCTTCTCCAACTACTGGACTGTGAATTTGTAGTTCTCTTAGCTATTTTGCTTTTACCAAAGAACCAAAGTGTGAGCATGAGTTCATGGTTTTCATGAGCTAGAACCCGCTTCATTATTAGATATAGATGTTTTGTCTACATTCTGGTAGACAAAACAACTGAGCAATCTAATGTCCCAACTCTGTAGCTACAGCTAGATTCCTTTTATACCTATCAAACTAGGTTGTCACCTTAGGTCCTCAACTTATGCTTATTGAGTGTTGTGTTGTTGAGATTCTCAGCCAAATAAGAGGATTATTTAAGACACTGAGGAATTGGCAAATGGAAGAAATGAGTGATGAACAATTTCCCAAACATTTATGGTCCCATTTTGCATAAATCCGTGCATCATCTTAGTTTTAATTGTATTGAAAACTCTATAAGGGTCTGTCTTCAGCTGTATTTAATTCTAAGAATAACTAAGAAAAGAAAATAGGAGCGATAAGAAAAATAACAAATTTAAATAAAAGGAAAGCTCTAAGGAAAGGAACTTTTTTTTCTGCCCAGAAAAACAAATAGAATTGAGTTCTGCCTCGTAAAAATCTTACTTTTTATTAAATTTCCAAATACCAGAGAACAAGTTTGTATTGTAAAGAGATTGCTTTTATTATAGATATTGGACACAAATTGTTTTTAGTGAAATATTAGTTAGAAGAAATATATATATTTTTTTGAGAATTGCACAATCTAAATCATAAAATCATGTTTATTTCTTTATTGGAACTTCTGAAATAATATAAGCCAGATGTTATATCCAATAAATCTGTTTTATTGCACAAAAATCTTTTGACAAAACTAAATTCAGAAATTCCATTTTGAACATTTTAAACAGAAGTTCAACATTAAGTTCAGATAAATATGTAGTTCAATAATTTTTACTGAACTCATCAGTCAACTCAGTCAAACAGCTAACATTCACATTTCTGCAAGCCTTTGAATGTGCTTTCTCCTTAAAGGGATGTATAGTGATTTTCAGGCCCTTGTCAACACTTTCCTAAATCAATCTTTGATTGATTTATCTGTTTATTGAATTGGCATACTATTTGATTGGAATGATGAATCAATTCAATTAAAAGGATAAACCAATTTTGCACAACAGTCTAAGAAACAAATCTTGCACAGTCATATGGTTTATTGGAAATGTTTACCATAAAACATAAATAAACTAAAAACAACATAAAATTACACTGCTAAATGTAATTCAGCTTGTTTAAGACTGGGAAAGAGATGAACTATTTTTTTAAATGACAATGTATCTTTATTTCATAATAATTTCTTAATTTCTAATGCAATTTGGTTTTCACTTTTATAGCTTATATCTAAGTTCAATTTGTTTCTGGAATATTATGAAATATAGTTAAATATTTATATATAGTTAAAGTTTATGAGAACATGTATTAGAAAATATTATTAATATTCATTGTCTTTTCTAATATTCATTCCTGAAGAAACAATATCTATTTCATAGTGAACTAAAAAATTAGGGAAAAAATTTTCTTATGAATAAGTTTGCGTTAAAGTTTACATTATAAAAGAAGAAACTCTTTACACATTAATTTCATTTTTATGTATGCATCCTCCATAAGATACATGGTGTTTTCAATCACCTCATATGTACGCAAAAGCTGGACAATGAATGAGGAAGAACGAAGAAGAATTGACGCCTTGAATTACGATGTTGGCGAAGCGTATTGAATATACCATGGATTGCCAGAAGAATGAAGAAATCCGTCTTGTAAAAAGTACAGCCAGAATGTTCCTTAGAAGCAAGAATGGTGAGACTACATCTTACATACTTTGGACATGTTATCAGAAGGTATCAGTCCCTGGAGAAGAACATCATGCTTGGTAAAGTAGAGGGTCAGCGAAAAAGAAGAAGAGAAAGAAAATCCATCAATGAGATGGGTTGACACAGCGGCCGCAACAATGGACTCAAACATAACAGTGATTGTGAAGATGGTGCAGGACCAGGCAGTGTTTCGTTCTGTTGTTCATAGGGTCGTTATGAGTCAGAACTGACTCTATGGCACCTAACAGCAACAACAACATCCTCCATAGAGTAAAAGTTTTCAATTGCATAATGGGTGTGGTTTGAGGTTTTTCTTTTTTCTATCATTTTGCCAAAAACATATTTTTACCACACCTATGGTCCTGGTCCAAAATTCATGAATAGACACTTAACTAGAAAACTTAACAAAGACAATATTTATAATAATAATTATAAGATTATGTCATTATTTTTTGTGAAAGTATTTTTTTATTGTTTTATTGAGCTTCTTTTTCAATCTTATTGCAATTTTTTACATGCTTATTATTGAAATTGTTGACAATATAGAAAATCATCATCATGTAATACTATGTATACCAATGTGGTGGTTTGTTTTTTATTGTAAGTGCAATGGGAAGCCATTCCAAAATTTTAAGCAGGAGAATCCCATGGCATGATTATTTTAAAAAGATTATTTTGGCTGTGCATTGTAAAGGGTGAGAGGTAAAAAATTAGGAGTAAGAGTCTAATCAATAAGCCCTCATAGTAGCACAGGAAGGAAAGGATTGGGACCATGATGGAAGCAGCAAAGATGGTAAGAAGTAGAACCATTTGCAATGTTTTAAGAGTAGTGTGTACTGTATCACTAATGCACAGTTATTTCTTTAGCATCTTTACTCTCCTTTTTCCCCCAGTTTTCTATTTCTCTCCTCTTAAATAATCAATATACATTATCACAAATCCCTATGTTAGGCCCAGGTGCTACCTTATGCCTTACATGCATATGGATTTCTATTCTTTCTTTATGGATGTTGTAAAAAAAGTGTGGGGGCAGTCTCTGACCTCCTCTAACATCACACGGGGGAAGGAGAATCAAGATCAACCACCCAAGGCTTATGCCTATGAGGCTGAGGTCAGATATGCCTCCTCTCTCTGCCATATACCGACTCTGACACCAATTGTCCCTCCCATAGCACTCTCTACTTCTCTGCTGGGTTCGATAACTCCTTGCAATGGCCACACAGAACTCACAGATAATACTCATGATTATGGAGTTTATTAGGGAAGTATCAGTTACAATTCAGGTTCAGGAACACTCAACGATACAGTTCTTCCATCAGGACACCCTCTCCCCAGCTATGCTCACAGGCACACCTTTCCCTGGCACTAGGCCTCTCCCTAAAGGCACTCAGATGTCTCTCTCCATGGGTCGAGAAGCCCACCACACCATCTCATGCTACCAGATCTCTGCTGCCGGGTCTCTCCTGCCACTGCTTCCCACCATCTTCAAGGCTACAGCTTGCTCTCTGTCTCCTGGGTCCTGTGCAGGGATCCCAGGTCCAAAGGATGTGCTGGCTTCTGGCTGTTCTTCCTTGATGGCTCTGGGATTCTCCTCTCTGCTCTGGAATTGGCTCTTTTAAGGCCAAACTGACCAATCCCTTGGTGAGCCACAATTACCCTATCACATAGTCCCATATAATCATCTAAGTGGGAGTTACAAGACCATGGCTAGAAAGGCCACACAAAAATAATCAATCATACCACAGTTGTTCAGTATTATTCAAAAAATCAAGATCAGCTCTGGCAAAGCATTCGCTGTGTAGGAATCATATATAACTGGAACTGGAATGGAACAACGATACCAATTAAACCACTCATTTTGTAGATGAGGAAATGTAATCTCTGTAAGAGAATGAATTTATCGTGTTTAATGCACTATCTCCACTTTTTGTCACTTTGCTGTGGCATAATACTGGTAAAGCCTCAACAAATGTGTTTTATAGAGGCCAACATAATCATTAGTGGTAGGGCTGGGACTCCTGACTTCAAAAAAAATGTCTTTAAATTCATTTTTTTTCAAATTCAAGAAACTGAATTCCTTCAAATGTAGAAATCCAGACACTCATATGATCCTGAAATAAGCTGTAGAAATCGTGGAGAAAATTATCATTGTTTGTTATGAATGTTTTGTCATAATCTTTCATTTAAAAAATAACCTTTAACATGTTAAGCACCTACTTACCTCTTCCATACTTCATAAAGTCCCAAAGAGGTAAAGCTTATTCCACACCTCACAGATGAGGAGTCAGAGGTTCAAAAGGTTGTGTCCATTGCTGAAGGTGACAGAAGTAGAGGTGTCAACTGCAAATTTAATTGTAGGACTGTTTGACACAAAATCCTACACTTATCAATACTCTATCAAGGGATAACTCATAGTACCTGGACTTTTGGTTGAAAACCACTATTTTATTTTTCATTTTATTTTCAGCCCATACTAAAAAATGTATAAAACATTTAAATGCCAAATAACAACTTTACCCTTCTCCTGTTATTATATCTATTGTTGTTAATTTCTATACCATTTAAGATTTTAAAAGAAACTGTACTATTTAGAGATACAATATGGTATAAAGAATATTAAATTAACACTTATGTGCCCAACATCCAGATTAAGAACTGAAATGTTTCCAAACTATTAAGAGTCTCCACATAGTTCTTTTGAATGCAATCTATTACCTACCTCTTCCTTCTCCAGGTAGCCACTATTCTTAATTCAGAGATTATCATCTTCATGGAAGTTTGCATAAAATACAAATTTATGTATGCAGTACTTATAGCAAATGGATATGAAACAGAGTCATGTAAGATGTTTTGTTTTATTTTGCATAATATTCTTTATATGTTGTCAAATAAAAAGAAATCTGGACTTAGGTAAGAAAAGACTTTACTCAAAACGACTTTTTCAATAGAAAAAACACTCCAACCTCAGGATCTGTGAATGTCTCAAAATCAAACAGAAAAAGGGTTTTATTTTACAGGGAGGGATAAGCAGGACTAGCAAGAATTTTTAGGGGAAATTGGGCAAGCTGTTGTGAGAGAGCAAGCAGCATGACTGACGAGGTTTGACAGGAACTGTTTCTTGCTTAGTTCAGCCAGTTCTTAGAATGAGCAGTTAAGTTGGGATATTCTTCCCCTTAGTGCTTGCTTAAACTTGAGGACAAGTCAAAGTTCAGGGAAGTGTAAGGAGCAGAGGCCTGACTAAAGTTAGTCCAGCCAAGTCAGTGGTTAAGTAAAAGACAATTGTGCATCCATTGTGTACCCTGTTGTCAAAGATAGACAAATTCTGTTCTTAAACATTATTAGGGAGAGTGTAAGAGTCATTACAAAATTGGAGGTGGCAGTTTTCAAGTGGAGACTAGGATATGAGCTATTGTTGACCTTGATCAACTAACTATATCATCTGTTGAGTGTATTTTTGGACTAACAACTGTTGTTGGTTCTTAGAGATCAGACACTTGATAAGAGATATGCCTAGGACTATCACAGAAAGAACACTTTTTATTAGAGATTGGATAAGGTAGTAAAACTAAGATTTGAGGTTTGAAGGCAGCCAGTCAAGAGGATTCCAGGGTAGTGGATCCAAAGTGTTCTTAGATGGTGGAAGACAGACTGTAATGGTGATACAACAAATTTCCAGGTTTGTGGTGTGAATAATTTTGGTGATGACATAGACATCATAGAGTTTTCATAGAAAATATGGATAGCTGCCATTTCCAAGTGTCCTCTCAGATAGCCAGAATCATGTCCAATGTTAGACAATTGTAGAGGACCACTTGCTGGAGTTACTGTAGTTCTCTGGCACTGATGTTGGTGGTTTCAGTATGATTTTCCAATGCCCTGGTTATTTTGTGGATTTTGTGGTTATTTTGAGCATAGAAAATGCAGACATTTTCTGGTGAACTTCCTGAGTGACCCATATGACAGCAGCTCTAGGCATGAAATTTGCTTATATCTGATCTGGTATGGTGGTCAAGTCTTTTAGGTTTACTCCCAATTTCCTAGTCTTTTGTTCTAAGGCTTCTTAGAAATATGCTGAAAAAAGAAATGGCACTTTCTTCTTTTGGACTCAGGAATTTGTGCCTAAGCTTGTAGCTAGACTACATTTTTGTAGACCATTTGGATCATTTATTGCCTGGAAGTCTAAAATTAGAGGTAAATGAGTAGTTAAGATAAGGAAAAAAGAGAGTTTGGTTAAAGATTTGATAAGAGCTAATAAGATTAGCTAGATAACAGGATCCAGTCAAATTAGCATGCCTGTAACCATAGGCATGGTTGCCACAAGTAAAATATGCCTCATTAGGGACTAGCCAGGGTTCATGGAAATAATTATCCCATGGATTTGTAACTTGGAGTTTATATGAGCATTTGTTATGGCGATGTTGCCCCATTCAATTGGGAAGAGGAAAATCTTTGGGTTTTGGTTTACAGATGGAGAGTCCCAAGTATACCTGTTGAAATTATACTTAGGATTATCTAGATCTATTCGATGCATATAACAATGCAAAGGATATGTAATATTGTTTCCCACAATAATAAGGAAGGTATCTGTATAGGTGGCAAAGTATGTGTGATTGCAAATATTTAAGCCCATGAAAAGGCCTTAATTATTTTATGATGGAAGCATAAACTGCCTTTTTGAAATGTGTGGAGTTGAAAGAGGCTCCTTTTGAGATCTAAATAGAAAAACTAAAGGACTCCTCAGTGTTAACACAAAACGATACCTTTAAATCTGAGATAGGGGTAGGAATTTGGGAAAAGCTATAGGCTTCCAAAGGAATATTAATACTGTTAAAAATGAAACCAAGTTTTTGTGAAATGAAAGAAGAGTTTATACAGATTAAAAGATTGTCAAATCAGGAAGTGCCAAAATGAAAGTTCAAAATGGCATTCTGAAGGAGCATAAGTGCATGTCTTTTAAACACAATTTTGCAGAACTTTGTTCAGAGTTGGGAAGAGTACGAGGGTATATTTGATTGGCTGACAGTCAACATACTCTCATAAGATTCATTTATGGAGAATTTTTATTGGCTGGGGTACTCAAACTTAGCCACAGTTTCCTGCATTTTGGAGCGGGTTCCTTCTATTTCCTGCAACATTCTGGATGGGCTACCTCAGCATGTTGCAGAGCTATTTATCATGGTCAAGACTGTGGCCATGGGTCATGTACTCTAAAAAGCAGAAGCAGAGGCCTAGGAAAAAATGGAGTTTGTCATCCATTTTAGTTATGCCAAGAGCCTCAGTTTTAGAGTGCTCTTTCACAATACATAACAGGCAACCAGAGGTTACGTGAGATTAGGCTATGAGTTGAGTGAAGAAACACCATAGATTATGGGGCCTTTGCAGGAATGAGGGAATTATAGAGTAGTTATAGATTATAAATGGGATCCAAAGGGAAAATCTTGAGAGAGAGGGGGAAGGAGATAATACAAAGTAAGTCTCATTATTGAAGGCTGTGGTAGCAACGGTAGAAATTAAGTGGATAACAAAGATGACAATGGAAAGGTTAGAGAAGAACAATGATACAGCAAAAAAAGACAACAAAAATGAAGATAGGAAGTAGACAAGTGAGTCCTGAGGGTCTTATTCCGATGTCTTGGGTGGAAGCTGCCCACTTCATGATGCCATCTACTTGGTCCAAAATTGTGGGGAAAGCTGTCGACCTCATGGCATCATTCCCTGCTCCCTACTCCCAAGGATTCTCAAGAGAACCTCAGTTTAATGTTTCCAATTGAGGTGGTCTTCCATTAAAAGTTTCATTTATACCTTTCAGTTGAGAGACTTGAATTCAGAGTTGAACCCCCTAGAGTTTGGCATCTGTGTTAGTGGTAAGGAGGACATTGTTAGGGCTCTTATAATGGGGTTCAAGATTAGTCTTCCAGTGGTATCACTTCCAGAGAACTAAATCTCTGATGTCTGGGTTGTGGATTGATTAGGATGGAATGACTAGAAAAAATTATCCTCAACCTGTAGATGATAATTGTGGGTATAATTAATAAATTTATTGCAGAGCCCAGGCATAAAAGGAAATTCTTATGGGTCAGCCAGTTATTAATTCCTATAGGAACAGTTGGTGTGACCAACCAGTAGAGCACAGGAGGGCAATTAAGGTTAAGTGTAAAACCTTAGTCCATGGGAGATTAAATCTTCTGTCAGTTTAGGTGACTGGGGATTATATGAACATTGAAAATTTGGGATAAGAAATCCTTAGATTTCTGGGATGACTTTATCAGCAAAATGTGTTTGTTATGGATCAAATTGTATCCCCCCTCAAAAATGTGTTATAAATCCTAACCAGTGTAGTAGTTACAGTCCCATTTGGGAATGTTTTTTCTTTGTTAGGTTAATGAGTATTTGTGCAGAACATGTCTTAAGTCAATCTCTTTTGAGATATAAAAGAGATTAAATGAGCAAGGGAGCAAGCAGAGATGGAGAAAGAGAGATGCCAAATCACATGAAGATCACTCAGGAGCAGAAGCTCAAAAGAGACAAGGACATTCCTCCAGAGCCAACAGAGAGATAAAGCCTTCCCCTTGAGGTGGCACCCTAAGAATTCAGTCTTCTAGCTTCCTAACTGTGAGAAAGAGCCCTGATGTTGCAGTGGTTAAGAACTCGGCTGTTAACCAAAAGGTCAGCAGTTTGAATCCACTAGCCGTTCCTTGGAAACACTATGGGGCAATTCTACTATGTCCTATAGGGTCGCTTACTATGAGTCAGAATTGACTCGACAGCAGTGGGTTATCCAGTTGGTTGGTAACTCTGAGAACATAATTTCCATTTGTTAAAGCCATCCACTTGTCGTATTTCTGTTATAGCAGTACTAGATAACTAAGACAGTGCACTTCAGTACTTAAAAGAGCCAGTAGAATTCACCTAGCGGGAAATATTTGTTCTAACAATAGTTTAGTAACAGTAGTGGCAGAGGTCCTTTTATAAGGAAACAATACAAGCCAGCAAGAAAACAAATGGTTAATATGTTCAGCTGCTAATCGACACAAAGGCAACTGTTTGTTTTGTTTTAATAGCAGAGAAGTTAGGAACCCACATGCCACATTAACCAGTTTCTGAAGAGTCAACTCAGACTCGTGTTAGAGTAAAACTGTTCTCCATTGGGTTTTAAATGGCTGATTTTTTGAAAGTAGATTGCCAGACTTATCTTTTGAGGTGTACGTGAACCTCTAACTTTTCAGTTAGCAGCTGAGTGCATAACCTTTTGCACCATCCAGGGACTCCTACATTCTGCAATAGCCAATCAGTTTCAAAAAGCCCTGGGGCTATCTCTTGGCTTCAGGTAGGAGTAGTTAAGAATGGGACAAAAGGAGCAGGTGGAGTCAACATGGCACTATAGACAGAAGCACTACACTATCCCTCCACAGCAAAGATCCGAAAAACTAAGTCAGAGAGAAACATCAGTCCCGGAACCCTAAGCATCAAATGAAGAGATAAAGAACTTAACCAAGCACCGAAGGGAATAAGGAACTTACAAAGAACAGAGAGCAAGGACAGATACAAGTGGAGGTCCCCTATCACCTAATACAGCATTGATTCACCATCTTGGACTCCTGTTGGATATCAGTGGACAAGGAGTACTGGAAAGCAGCTTCACGAAGCTCCCAGCAGGAGACAGAGCAGCTGGTAACCAGTGATACATGCTTTCTGACTCCCTATCCTTCTTCCCCGTGCTCGGCCTCTACCACTTCCTAGTGGGCCAAGAGACTGCGGCCTGGGAGACGCCAGCTCTGTGCCACTTGGATTCACCCTGCCCACACTGGCTGGCTCCTTCAGTACCATTTTGTTGTTGCTTTTTTTAGCTTCTTTTGGTTTATTCCCTGCCTCTTACCTCCTCCCCCTCCTTTCTCTCCAATACCTGGCTCTGTGTGCCATCTTTGCTGCTTCTTGATAGCCTGTGAAGCACCTCTCGTCTGCAGTACTGCTTCCCTGGTCCACATGACTATGCTGGTGGGATCCCCAGGGGATTTTTTGTTTTGTTTGTTTGTTTTCTTGGCTTGGGAGACCCTTCCCTGGTCTGTGCAACCGTGTCAGTGGAATCCCTGGGGGATTTTCTTTGCTATTTTTTTTTTCTTTTTGTCTTTCTTCATTTCTTAGTTTCTTGTCTCTCTCTACTTACCTTATTTTCTTGTCTCCCGAATACCTGGAGCTGTGTGCCATCTCTGCCCCTTCTAGCCAGGCTGTATGGTGTGGCTTGGGAGCCACTTCCTTGATCTGCACAGCTGTGCCAGTGGGATCCCTCAGGACCTTTCTCTTTTTTCGTTTATTTATTTATTTTCTTTTCTCTTTTCGTTTTTGTTTTTATTCATTTTTCAGTTTCTCATCTCTCTCTGCTTTCCTTATTTTCCTGTCTCCTGTGCCATCTCCATCCATTCTAGATGGACTGTGTGCCAAGGCCTGGGAGTCACTTCCCTGGTTGCTGGTGGGATCCCTGGGGTCATTTCTTTTTTTTAAAAAAAAATTTTTTTACTTATTTTTTTCTTTTTCTTTTTTCCTTTTTTTTTTTCTTCATTTCTTGGTCTCTCAAGTCTCCATTCCAACAGCAAGCTCCCTCAGTACTTTTGTTTGTTTGGCTCCTGTTTCTCTCTCCTCTCTCTCTTTTTTTATATAACCATCTTAGCTCCATACATCACAGTCTTTCCCCTCCCTCCTGCTTATCTGCACAGTGCACTGAACATCATACCCCCAAGTAGCACAGGTGCAGGCTACCTGCCCTGCACTGACCCCCGGCCTGGCCTGTCTGCCCAACTATGTGCCCAAAACAGCCCATCCTAGGCCCTCCCTTTCAGCTGGACATGCCCTGCTGCACCATAGCTGAACAACCGGCACTGCTCACTGGACAAGGAGGTGAAAATTATCACGCCCACAGATGAGCAAACAACAAAGAATGGACAGCCTGTCTGCTCAGACATAACCAAATAAAACAAAAAAGAAAGATGAAACAAACAAATCTACAATCAATAAATGAAAATAACAACTAAATGTCCTGAAGACAGCAGACAATATCAAAGCATATAAAAAAACAGGACATGATGGTTCCAGTAGGTGTTCAAAATAAAACACCAGATGACTTTCTAGTCAATGAAAAAGCACTAGAATTACCTGACAGGAAATTCAAATCTCTAATATTCAGAGCTATGAAAGAGTTGAAGCACAAAGCAGAAAAAAATGAGGAAAAAAAAGATAAATTCATGGAAAAAGTAGACAAATTCATGGAAAATACAGACCAAAAAAATAGAAGAATTCAGGAAAATAATACAGGAACAAAATGTCAAAAAAATTCACAACTAGAAATCATACAAAAACAACAGCTAGAAATCCAAAGATAAACAACCAGATTTCTGAAATGGACAGTGTTGTAGAAGGTCTGAGGAGCAGGTTTGAAACAATAGAAGATTGCATCAGCGAAATTGAGAATAACACTTGGATACTGTCTTAGTCATTTAGTGCTGCTATAACAGAAATACCACAAGTGGATGGTTTTAACAAAGAGAAGTTTATTTCCTCACAGTCAAAGTAGGCTAAAAGTCCAAATTCAGGGCGTCAGCTCCAGGGGAGGGCTTTTTCTCTCTGTCGGCCTTCTTCTCTTCAGTGTTCCCTCGGATTAGG
>NW_004443968.1:22099245-22111378 GCF_000243295.1 Trichechus manatus latirostris
CTTTCTTGATGGTGTGAGGTCCCCCTGTCTCACTGTTCACTTCTGTCTTTTATATCTCAAGAGACTGCCTCAGGACACAATCCAGTCTTGTAGATCAGGTCCTGCCTTACTAACACAACTGCCACCCATCCTCCCTCATTAACATCATAGAGACATGTTTACAACATACAGGAAAATCAACAGTACCAGGAATCATGGCCTAGACAAATTGATACACACATTTTTTGGGGGACATAATTCAAACCATGACAGATACCATTTTGTTTGAGGAAAAATTGGAAAAGACAACTAAGAAAAATGAAGAAACCTTGAGAACAATGTGCGATACAATGAAAAGCAAAAAATTTAAAGTGTTCGGGGTTCCAGAACGGGGGGGGAGAAAATGGAAAACACAAAGAGGATCATTGAAGAATTGCTGACAGAAAACTTCACTAATGTCATGAAAGATGAAAAGCTGACCATCCAAGAAGCTCAATGAACCCCATATAGGATAGATCCCAAAAGAAAATCACCAAGGCATACATAATCACACTTACTAAAACCAAAGAAAAAGAAAGAATTCTGAGAGTAGCTTGAGAAAAACAAGAAGTCACATACAAAGGGGAATCAATAATACTAAGCTCTGATTACTCGGCAGAAACCACACAGGGCAAGAAGGGACATATATAAAACCTTGAAAGAAAAAAATTGCCAGCCAAGAATAATATATCCTGTAAAACTCTTGTTCAAATATGATGGTGAAATTAGGACATTTCCATATAAACAGAAATTAAGGGAATACAAAAAAAACAAACCAAATTTACAAGGATTATTAAAGGGAGTCTTTCAGTTTGAGAACAAATAACATCAGACCACAGCCTGAGTCTAGGACGCAACATCACACCAGCCAGATACCAACCTAGGAAATGAACTCTCAAGGACTATTCAAAACAAAAAGATTTACAACAGGGAACCAGAGAGGTAAATTTATAAATGACAACAAAGTCAGGACAGTAAAATAGGGAATAAATAGTGTAGGTATAGAACTTTCTAATGGAGAGGAAGGCAAGGCAATTCCAAGTAATAACAGATTGCTTCAAACCTAGGAAGATAAGGGTAAATTTCAAGGTAACCACAAAGAAAGTTAACAAACCTGTTCATCAAGATAAAGAAGAAAAACATAAAGTTTCAGTAAAAACAACATTTACAAAAACAAAAGAAATGAAAAAAATACAGAAACAAAAGGAATTCAGCATAAGAGAGTAAGAGGAACAAAGAAAACATCTGTACCAAAAAAAAAAAAAGCACTACAAAATGGTAGCAATAAACTCATATCTATTAATAATTACACTGACCGTAAATGGCCTAAGTGCACCCATAAAGAGACAAAAAGTGACAGAATGGATTAAAGAAACAAGATCCATCAATATGCTATCTACAAGAGACACAACTTATAGAAAAAAAATAGATTTATTAAAAATCAAAGGATGGAAAAAATATGTCAAGCAAACAGCTACCAAAAAAGAGCAGGAGTGGCAATATTAATCTCAGATAAAATAGACTTTAAAATAAAATCCACCATAAAAGACAAAGAAGGGCACTATATAATGATTAAAGGGATGATCCATAATGAAGACATAACCATAATAAATATCTATGCACCCAATGACAGGCCTCCAAAATACATAAAACAAACTTTAACAGCACTGAAAAGAGAAATTGACAGTTCCACAATAATAGTAGCAGACCTCACACACCACTCTCAGTAAAGGACAAAACATCTAAGAAGAATCTCAACAAAGATACAGAAGATCTAAAGGACACAATCAGTGAACTTGAACTTACAGACATATAAAGAACACTCCACCAAACAGCTGAAAAGTACACATTCTTTTCCAATGCATATGGAACATTCTTCAGAATAGACCACATCATAGTCCACAAAGAAACTCTAACAAAATCCAACACATTGAGATAATACAAACTATCTTCTCGGACCACGATGCCATCAAAGTAACAATTAATAACAGGAAGAGCAAGGAAAAAAAAATCAGTTATATAGAAACTGAATAACAACATGCTTAAAAACCACTGCGTAATAGAAGAAATCAGAGATGGAATCAAAAAATTCCTAGACTCAAACGAGAATGAAAACACATCCTGCAAAAACCATGGAGACAGAAAAAAGGCAGTGCTCAGAGGTCAATTTATAGTAATAGATGCACACACCAAAAAAGAAGAAAGAGAAAAATCAAAACATTAACTACACAACTGGAACAAATAGAAAGAGAACAGCAAAAGAAGCCCACAGCCACCAGAGTAAAGGAAATAATAAAGATCAGAGCAGAAATAAATGAAATAGAGAATAGAAAGAATCAACAAAACCAAAAGTTGGTTCTTTGAAAGGATCAACAAAATCAAAAAACCACTGGCCAAACTGAAAAAACAAAAACAGGAGAGGATGCAAATAACTCAAATAAAAATTGAAATGGGGGACATTACAACAGACCCAACTGAAATAAAAAGGATCATAACCGAGTATTATGAAAAACTAAACTCCAAAAATTTGAAAACCTAGAGGAAATGCACAAATATCTAGAAACACATTACCTCCCCAAACTAACACAAACTGAAGTTGAAAATTTGAACAGACCCATAACAACAGATTGAAAAGGTAATAAAAAAACAAACAAATGAACAAACAAAAAAAGCCCTGGCCCAGATGGCTTCACTGGAGAATTCTACCAAACACTCAGAGGAGCTTACACCAGTACTGCTCACACTATTTCAGAACACAGAGGAGGAAGCGATACTTCCAAAATCATTCTATGAAGCTAGCATGACCTTGATACCAAAACCAGGCAAAGACACCACAAAAAAGTACAATTACAGACCAATATCTCTCATGAATATATATGCAAAAATTCTCAACAAAATTCTAGCCAATAGAATTCAGCATCATATCAAAAAAATAATATTCCACAATCAAACTTAATTCATACCAGGTATGCAAGGATGGTTCAACATTAGAAAATCAGTGAATGCATTCCACCACATAAATAAAAGAATCATACGGTCATCTCAATCGATGCAGAAAAGGCATTCAATGAAGTCCAACACCCATTTCTGATAAAAAACTTTCAATAAAATAGGTATAGAAGAAAAATTCTATGATTGTAGTTTCATTTTTGTCTTTAAAACTGGGCAGTCTTTCTCCCAGGGTTCATTTTCTTTGCAGTCAGTATCTGCAGGTATTTTTAGATATTAAAGATTTTAGTGCAGTTGAGGATGGCCCTAAGGTCTTGGAACAATTTACTTGGAGTTGTTCAAATTGAAGAGTCACGGACTTGTGTAAACTTAATTATGTCAGCCTATACAGCTTCATGGTGTTGTGCCTAAGCATAAATTTTGGAGAGTGGGGCACTATGTCAATTAATAGGATGTTTTTGAAAAGTTTCTCTTGGTTCTGCACAGAGCCCATTAACAAAGCTGGTAAGTAAGGTAGACACCATGTGGTCATCTAGGATTTTTGCTGTGTGCCTTTGAGTTGGTTCTGACTCAGCAAACCTATATGACAAGAGTAGAAAGTCCCCATAGGGTTTCTTAGGCTGCAATTTTTATGGGAGCAGATTGCAGCTTTTTCTCCTGTGAAGCTGCTGGTGAGTTTGAACCACTGACCTTTCAGTTAACAACTGAGCATTTAACCATCGAACCACAGGGCTCCTTCATCTAAGATTTGTACTGAATAATCCAGGTGTTTTCTAAATGGTGCCTATATTTAGACTAATTAATCTCATTGTTGTCCATACTCTTGAATCTTAACTAGTTTATTTTAGATAAAAAGGCCATAGGGGTAGAGTCTAAGAGTTTTTCTCCAATTTTCTCAGCTGTATGATAGGCCTCAGGTGTATTTTTATTTAACTGTAGGTCTTCATTGACTCTGGACAGTCTGACTTTTTCAAATCACAAGGAAGCATCTCCAAGACCATAAAAAGTTGGACTAATTGGTAAAGTTACGGAAGCTCTGGAGAATATGCTCCTAAAGCCAATTTAATTGTGTAGAAAATTTCCTGTATTCTTTTTGTGTGTGTGTGTGTGTGTGTGTGTTTTTGTGGTTCAGCATGTAAGTCAGATAGAGATCTAGGCCTGAAAATAACTTGTTCAGGAAGAGGAGGTAATCGATTTCTTCAACTTCTCTTCCCCAGGGTTGGAGTACTGGGGGAGCAGGACAAAGGTCTCCAGTAAGTATAGGGAACTGGGAAGCTAGCAAAGTAGGGGCATGTTCATAGAATGGCAGGTAAGTACAAGGAGGGTCAGGACATAGTGATTGGTGAAACAGGAATGCGTTTCGAGGAGCAGAAGGATTAGTAGATATAAAGGAGAGAGGTAGGAGTGTCTTCAACATTTGAGTGGAGGAGGAGGTAAGAATTGAGGAGGACAGATGACAGATGTTCCTTGAGCTATTGGATAGTCTCAGGTAAATAGATTTATACTTGTTCCACATCCTCATAATACTTAATATTCTGAGGCTTTTACATTTTCTCAAACAGAAGGTGGGGGTTGTAAGATAGTCTCTCATTGCTTATGGTTTTAATTTTGTTTTCCAAAGAAGTTGAGCATGTGTTGTTTCTTCTTTCTTTCTTTTTTTTCAGACACTACTATGAGAAATTAATACTGTCATTCTCAGAATATATGTAGCAGCCTTATTTGTATAATAATTTCTTTCAATATATGTGTTTCCTTTAATAGACTGTGAGTTTTTTTGAGGACAGGGCCATTGTATTACTCATTTTGATATCTTAACTACCTAGACCAATATCTCGTTCATTTATGTGTTTAGTATGTTTTTGGATTGAATTTATAGTTGAATGAACGAGATGGTAGATTTTTAGGTAACATCTTGGTTTTATATAATTTCCTTGGAAGGCTCTAGATCTATGAAATAGGGTTATTAACTTTACTGCTAGGTATGTATTTTAGATGAGAATCCAGATCAAATAGATGAGTAGAATATACTTTGCTAGACATGGTGATATATTCGTTATTAGAACTATAAAGTGTTAGTCTAATGGATTAAAAGGAAATCATGCATCTCTTTTTATGATTATACTTATGACATAGCTTCATACTCAGGCAGAAATCAGATTGGTATTTACATGTTAAAGGTATATGTAAAGAAAAGTAAAAAACTTTTCAGTTTAAAGCTTGTATTTTCTTGGTTGCATATGTATGGTATATACATATGCATTATACTTCCACATTAATATGGAAATAATAGCATAAGTGTAGCTTATTAGAAATTCAAATTTAACACAATTAATGATATGAGCATTTTCTCAAAGCTCCCTTCATCACCTCATATAGCTTCAACAGCTAACATGTCTTCTTTGTATTCATTAAAGATTTTTTTGTTTTCCACAGTACTCAGTTTTCTCTCATTCAATAGCCAAAAAGAAATATTCTGACAAAAATCCAGATTTAAACTGTATAAAATTATAGAGCTAAGAATAAAATTCTGCATTATCTCAATAGTCATAGATGAAAAGGAACTCAAGAACCACTATTTTTAAATATAAAATCTATGATCTCCATGGTTCCTACTACTGAGACAAAACTAACAGGGCAGCAAGCAGAGAATGGACCTGGATAACGTTTTTTTATGTATCTGTTTATAATCATACACTTTGTTAAGCTTTTACATCACTGAATTTAGGAAAAATGTCACTCTTTTTCTGACTCCCAACTTTCTGAAAACAATAATACCTTACACTGCCCAAAGCTTCCTGGAATCATATATATGTCATTTTCTGACTCCATCAAATATTAAGTAAAAGTTTATCATTCTGGTTTTATTCCATATAACCTATCCATACGCAAACAAATCCCCAAAAAGAGTTACTTTTGAGTCGATTCTGACTCACATGACCCCATGTGTGTCAGAGTAGAACTGTGCTCCATATGGTTTTCAGTGGCTTATTTTTCAGAAGTAGATCACCAGGCATTTCTTCTGAGGTATCTCTGGTGAACTTGAACCCCCAGTCTTTTGATTAACAGCCAAGCATGGTAACAATTTTCACCAACCGGGGATTCCAGCCTATCCTTAGCACATGTAAATTGATTAAGCTAAAAAAATTTAAAAAGTAAGACAATACCTTTCTTTGTACAGTTGACATGACTTTGATATTATGCTCTTGTCCCTCTTTATCTCTATACTTAAGATCCAGCTCAAATGCTTTTGTTTCTATGCATCAGCTTTGGATCTACTCTCAGAACCTGTTTGAGGACCACACTTTGTGTAGCAGGGTTCTAGCAGATGATCTAAGATTTCTTTAAAAACTTCTCACATAATGCTTTATATCTCTAATTTATGCATCCTCTTTGCATGCTTCTTGAGGGGAGTGAGATGATCATTCGTGTGTGTGTGAGTGTGTGTTCTCTGTCTTCTACATTCTTAGCAAGTGTTTCACTAAATATTTACAGATTAAATGGGTGGTTCAGTGGTGTGAATGATTGAGGAAACCCCACAGCAGTCTATAACCTATCTCATATTTGTAAGCTATATGTGGCTCTGTGTGATTGGGAGAGAGTAGAAATTTATGTATGTAGAGAAAAAAAAAGTGAGTTAAATCGATAACAGTGTGAAAAGACAAGTATAAAGTGTAATAATGTGCCTGAGAAGAAGAAAAACAACTGAAGGAGAGTAAAATAGATAGGGCAGGTGGAGAGGCATACGTTTATAATAGAGATTTGACCATATGGAAACAAAATAAACAAGCAAAAAAATGAGAACAAAATCCATGGTTTTAAATTATCTCCAGACTCTTGATGGAATTGGGAATGTTTCTAAAAACTATGAGATGTGCCCAATCCCGATCAAGGAAGAAGACTGAGTGGTCCTACCCAGAGAGCCATTTGCAGGGAAACTCTTTTGAATCTCCTAATTAATAAACACCTATATCGATGTATACGGTAATTTAAAACAAAACAGGGCAGACATAGTGAATTAATGATGTAGTAATTAACTTGAGTGCAAGCACCTTATACAAAAGATTCTAATAACTCTTAATCTGCAATATAGCTGAAGTGAAATGACGTCTTAAAAATATGAAGGACCTGCTAAGATAAGTCATTTATTTTTCATGGACTGTTGGTGCCAAAATATAAATACTGAGATCGTCTTGACCTGCCCAGGGCCTTTGTACTCTATGCCTATGCATGAGCTCCTATCAGAGGGCTGGGAATTTGCCAAGCCCCATATAAAACTGCAATGACTTTTAAGGCCACTCAGGCCATTCCATTTACTCAAAAATGAAATTAGGCTTCTTTTTATAGGTTTGAAACCACCTAAAATTGACCTCTATCTGGCACATCTTTATCCATCAAAATTATCAATACTGTGAGTAAGGGGTAAAACGTTTAGAGTCAGTCACCAGAATATATCATTTGTAAGGCCTTTTATCAAGGTTTCTCAAATAAATTGGCTTTGCAAATGCATTCAGAGAGAAATAATTAATTTTGAGGGTCACAAAAAAATGTATATGTAGGCAATACAGGGTTTTCTTTCCTAGATACCTTTTTTTTTTCTTTCCTGTTCACTTACTGCATGTGGAGACAGTTCTTTTCATGAAACAGACAAAAAGACAGATTTTTTAACAATAATTAATCAAAATTATGCTCTAATAATGTATTAATATTAACTAAAAAAAGACCACATATTTGCTTGTAAGTGTTCTACTCTGAAGATTCTGAAGTCCTTCAGTCTGAACCAGCAGCTCATGAATTCTTAATGATGTGAGATGTCTACATTGTAGCCCCTGGGAGAGGAAAGAGGGGTAGAAAAAGGAAGGATGTTTCCTGGAAAATAAAATACTTGAGAGACCGGAGAGGGAAAGGAAACTTTTTTTGGTGCACACCCAAGGTGATTCCCATATAGACTTGATGGGAAGTGTAAAGAAATGTTTTACAGGTGAGACTCTGGGTATTCAATGAATATATGATCAGCGAATAAGAATTCAGTTATTGGTAAGTACTTAATATTTCTTCCTAAACATGATGGACATAATAATAAAACAACAAAGTTGTTTTAACAACAACCATAGTTGGCCTATTTCTCAAAATTGACTACTGAAAGTGGAGATGCCATCAGTCATTAGAAGGCCATATTTCTGAACTTTGAAGGATTTCAGAGCAGCAACAGTATTATAATTTTGTATTTCCCTCTTCCTTGTTTTCTTTAATTAGGACAGTCTCAGAATGCAGCTTAAAGCATGACAAATGAGTGGCCAAGTGGCATACCCTAGTGAACACTCATCTATTGTTAGAGTAATGTCTTTTATCTCTTTTCGTATCACGGGAACTTGGTGAAATAATCAGGACAGACATGTATCTAGATATTTCTTGGCTTCCTATGCTCCTTTAGGGCTGGGAAAGTCACTCTCTACACAAAGCAAACATAAACTAAATTTGAACAGGCGATTTAGGAAAGAGAGATTTTAAAAAAGGATTTATTATTTTATGGAGAAAACAATAACATCATAGTGATTCTACCATTACCTTCCCAAATAATCTAAGTTAAAACTGCTAATTTTACTACATATATAAAGAACAAAAATGAATTATTTGAAATTACAGGATTAATTTGATCAATATTAACTACATGATTTTGAAATAAAAAATTAAAGGAACATTACTTTGAGTTCTCAATATTATACTTTTATTGAATATACTGATCAAGTTGAATACATGTTTTCCAGTACCTTTTGTTATATATGCAGGCCAAGCCTGAATGTTGTATTGCAATTAGTCACATCATGCATATTGTAAAACTGCTTATTTCTTATATGTTGCTAGTAATGTTTTTGCATAAAGAGACATTTAGTCCAATTCTCTTCTCCAAGCGTTTCAAATGTCTTTCCTTTCTAGAACCTATCTCGATCCTTATATCCAGTGCTATGTTCAAATAAATTCCTCACTCTCTCACCAGCACAGACACAATTGAAATAGAGAATCATGCTCTAATGTAATATCTAATAATGTGGATATCTAAATCTCCCCTTTAAGCAGCATCAGCAACACAAACACCAACATCATACCCTAGATTATAATAGATAGCAGCAGCATAAACCCACAACATACTGTGACTCTTGTTACTACAAAGTTACCCACAAATGGATGAAAATTAGCAAATATTTCAGTAGGGCGAGTGTCCTGAAATCCAAACAATCTTGGCCAGAGCTCAGATTTTTAGGGTGTTTAGCAGAGAGGGAAGTTTATTACTTATGATAGATGTTACATTCATTGAAATTTTACATGTGTCAGGCATTAAGCTAAATGCATTACACGTGTCATCATATTCACTGGTAACTAAAAACAAACAAAAAAATGATGAAGTAGGTATTGTTACACTAATTTCACAAGTGAGGAAATTGAGGATTATGAAAACCAAGTAACTGAGGTATTTCACAGCTACTGAATAAACAATTGAAATAATATTTAAGTTGGATTCCCCAAGTAAGTGTTGTGGACATTAGTTCCTATTGACCCAACATACATTCCACTATCCCTCAGCATTACGTCTTAAGAGAAATTATTATCACACTCAACTCCAGGGTGGAACTTTGATTTAACTATTCAATTGGTATAAACCCATCTATTTTTGTTACATAATCCTGCAATAACAAAATACCTCAAAACTTAATGGCTTAAAACAACAACCAATTCATTATCTCTAATGATTGAGAGATCATAGGAAGATTGACTGAACTCAGCAGGGCAGTTCTTCTGCTCCATGTGTTAGCTGAAATGGCAGACATCTTGCGAAACAACAATCCTGGAATGTCCAAGATGACTCACTTGTGTCTGGTGCCCTAGCAAGAATGTCTGGTAGGGCAGGCTCGCTTGTTCTCTGGCATGGATGTGTCTTTCTGTTTCTTTACCTTTTCATGTAGTTCCAGGAACTCCCACTCACCACATGCCTCTCCATGAGATTACTTCTTGTACTATCCTTAGCAGGATCACCAGACTTCTTGCATGGTGTTCAAGGAGCCCAGAGAGTTAAAGAAGGAAAATGAAAAACCTCCTTAACATTCAGACCAAGAACTATCATAATATAATTTCTGCCATATTTGATAGATCAAACAGAATTACAAAGCTAGCCCAGACTCAGTATTGAAAGGCAATACCCAAGGGTCTCAATATTGTGAAATACGGTTCAATGCTGACCATAAGCCAATTAAGACTAGCTGCCCCACTGTTATGAGCAATATCATTAATATCACACACAAGTAAAATTTACCCTTATCTTTCTAGGTTTGAACCTGTCTATTATTACTTGGTATAACCTTGCCTTCCTCTCCATCAGAAGGTTCTATACCTACACTGTTTATTCCCTCTTTTATTGTTCTGATGTTGTTGTAATTTACAGATTAACCTCTCTGGTTCCCTGTTGTAATTCTTTTGGTTTTGTGTAGTCCTTAAGAGTTCATTTCCTAGGTCGGTATCTGGCTAGTACAATCCTGTGTCCTATATTCAGCCTGTGGTCTGATATGTTTGTCCTCAGATCGAAGGACTCCCTTTAATAAGTCTTGTAAGTTTGGTTTGGTTTTTACATAGTCCCTTAATTTCTGTTTATCTGGAAATGACCTAATTTCACCATCATATTTGAAGGAGAATTTTGCAGGATATATTATTCTTGGCTGGCAATTTTTTTCTTTCAAGGTTTTATATATGTCATCTCATTGCCTTCTTGCCTGCATGGTTGCTGCTGAATAATCCAAGGTTAGTCTTATTGGTTCTCCTCTGTATGTAACTTTTTGTTTTTTTGAGCTGTTCTCAGGATTCTTTGTTTCTGGTTTTAGCAAGAGTGATTATGATATGCCTTGGTGATTTTCTTTTGGGGACTATCCTATATGGGGTTCGTTGAGCTTCTTGGACAGCCAGCTTTTCATCTTTCATGATATTGGGGAAGTTTTCTGTCAGCAGTTCTTCTATGATCCTCTCTGTGTTTTCTGTTTTCTTTCCCTGTTCTGGAACTCCGATCACTCGCAGAGTTTTGCTTTAGATTGTATCCCTCATAATTCTCAGGGTTTCTTCATTTTTCTTTGTCCTTTTTTCTGATTTTTCCTCAAACACACTTGTATCCAACTGTTTGTCTTCAATTTCACTGATCCTATCTTCCATTGTTTCAAACCTGTTCCTCAGCCCTTCTATGCCACTATCTGTTTCTGAAATCTTGTTGTTTATCTTTTGGATTTCTAAATGTTGTTTTTGTATGATTTCTAGCTGTGAATTTATTTTAGCGTTTTGTTCCTGAATTATTTTCTTGAATTCTTCCATTTTTTGTCTGTATTTTCCATGAATTTGTCTGTCTTTTCCATGAATTTGTCTTTTTTTCCCTCATTTTTGTCTGCTTTTTGCTTAAACACTTGTATAATTCAGAATATTAGAGATTTGAATTCCCTATCAATTAGGTCTAATGCCTTTTCTTCTACTGGAAGGTCATCTGGTATTTTATTTTGGATGCTTACTGGAACCATCCTGTCCTGTTTTCGTAAATGTTTTGATATTGTCTGCTGTCTTCAGGAAATTCAGTGGTTATTTTCCTCGTTTATTCATTGTAGATTTGTTTGTTTCGACCTGCTTTTTTGTTTTATTTCTTTATGTTTGAATAGGCGGGCTGTGTGTTCTTTGTTGTGTGCTCATCTATGGGCCCAATACTTTTCACCTCCTTCTCCAATGGGCAGGGTCAGTCACTCAGGTATGATACAGCAGGGCAAATCCAGCTGAAGGAGAGTTGCTGGGATGGGTTGTTTGTGGCACGTACCAGGGCTGACAGCATGGACCGGGAATCAAGTGCAGGGCAGGTTCCTGTGTGCTGTGCCTGTGCTGTTTGGGAGTGTGACGTTCAGTGCAAGGTGCGGGTAGGCAGAAATGAGAGAGTAGACTGTGATGTGTGGAGCTAAGATGGGTATGGGAAAGATGAGAGAGAGGAGAGAGGAACAGGAGCCAAAAACATACACACAAACAAAAGAGAGTGCTAAGGGAGCTTGCTATTGGAGGGGAGAGATGAGAGACTGAGAAATGGAGAAAAACATAAATGAAGAAAAAAGCAAAAAGGGTAAAAGAAAAAAAGAAATAAATCAATAAACTGGAAATG
>NW_004443968.1:22111478-22139902 GCF_000243295.1 Trichechus manatus latirostris
AAAAAACAAGAAAAAACAAAAGCTCTCAGGGATGTTCCTGTGCGTCTGCGCAGAGTAAGGGAGTAGCTTCCAAGCTGCGAGGTACTGCCTGGCTGGAAGGGGCTCCCAAGCTGAGAAAAGAAAAAGAAAACAAACAAACAAATCAAAACAGAACAAATCAGAGCAAACAAACAAACAAACAATATAGCCCCGGGTGTCCCACCAGCATGGCAGCATGGGCCGGAAACAGTTTTACAGTCGAGTGGTGTTTCACAGTCTTTCAGGAGGAAGCAAACCTGGCTCACGGAGCCAGGTATTTGAAAGAATGGAGGGGGAGGTGGTGAGAGGTAAGGCATAAATCTAGAGAAGCAGAAAAAAGCAACACCAGCAGCCAACAGAAGGCACTCATGGAGCTGGCAAATGTGGAAGGTAGTATTCAAGCAATACCAGGGTGAAGCTGTTGTTTCCCGGCCAAGGGACTGTGGCTGCAGGAAGCAGAGGAGGCTAAATGGGGGAGAAGAAAGGTGGAGGGTGGGAAAGTGTATATCGCTGGTTACCAGTTGTTCTGTCTCCCGTTGGAAGCTCCATGAAGCTGCTTTCTTGTACTCCCTGTTCACTGATCTCCAGTAGGAGTCCAAGATGGCGGATCTGTGCTGCAGTAGCTGATAGGGGACCTCTGCACATATCACTCCTCACTGTCTGTTCTCTGTCAGTTTCTTATTCCATTCGGTGCTTGGCTGAGTTCTTTATCTCTTCCTTTGATGCTTATGGTTTCAGGACTGACGTGTGACTATTTGACTTAGTTTTTCTGATCTTTGCTGTGGAGGGACTGCATGGTGCTTCTGAATATAGCTCCATGTTGCCCAGAAGTCTCCTCCCATTGAATTTAATCACAGGGTACAGTAGTACTAAGAGATGCCCTAAGAGATCTCCTGCATTCCAGGCATACTCTTCTTTACTTCCGTTATGTAATATCAATCCAATATCCTCTTGGTAATCAGGATCAATCACACCAGCCAACATGGTAACTCCTTTCTATGCCTGTTGATCCAGAGGCATAAAGAGCCCAAAGTGGCCAGGTGGCATTCTTAACTTTCAGTTCAATGGAATCAGTGATCTATCTCCAGGTGGGAACACCCCTCCCTTTGGAACTAAGACCTCTAGACCCACAGAGCATAGGGTCATGGGGACAGGAAGCAAAACGCTTGTGAGTAGGTCACTAAGGGTAATAATGAGTGGTGGCACTCCCATTTCTACCCCTTTATTCCTGTGTGCATGAATACTGGATATGGGAGAAACAGCACCATATATTGGACACTGGTTTAGAGCATATATAGCCTCTTAGAGAATATTACTCCAACCCTGCAAGGTATTGCCACATAGCTGGTGCCATAATTATGTTTTAGAATGCCATTCCATACTTCTATCAAACCAACTGCTTTAGGATGATGGGGAACATAGAAAGACCAGTAAATTCCCTGAGTATAGGCCCACTGCTGCACTTCATTTGCTGTGAAGTGAGTTGCTTGATCCGAGGCGATGCGATGTGGGATATCATGATAGTGGGTAAGGCATTCTGTAAGTTCATGGATGGTAGTTTTGGCAGAAGCATTGCATGCAGGGAAGGCAAATCCATATCCAGAATAAGTGTCTATTCCAGTAAGAACAAAACTCTGCCCTTTCCATAACGGAAGAAGTCCAATGTAATCAACCTGCCACCAGGTTGCTGGCTGATCACCTCAAGAAAAGGTGCCATATAGAGGATTCAGTGTTGATCTCCTTTGCTGGCAGATTGGGCACTCAGCAGTAGCTTTAGCCAAGTCAGCCTTGGTGAGCGGATGTCCATGTTGCTGAGCCCATGCATAACCTCCATCCCTCCGACCATGGCCACTTTTTTCATGAGCCCATTGGGCAATAATTGGAGTGGCTATAGAAAAAGGATGACTTTTTTCCACAGAAGGCATCATCCTATTCACTTGATTGTTAAAATCCTCCTCTGCTGACGTCACCCTTTGGTAAGCATTCACATGAGACACAAATATCTTCACTTCTTTGGTCCATTAAGAGAGATCTATTGATGACTTTTTTCCACAGAAGGCATCATCCTATTCACTTGATTGTTAAAATCCTCCTCTGCTGACGTCACCCTTTGGTAAGCATTCACGTGAGACACAAATATCTTCACTTCTTTGGTCCATTAAGAGAGATCTATCTACATACTTCTTCTCCATAACCCCTTGTGTCCAATTTTTTAATCATGCTCCTTGCAAGTCCTGATAATCCAGCCGAACCATTGGTCACAGCCCATGAATCAGTATGCAATCGCACATCTGGCTGTTTCTTCTTCCAAGCAAAGTGAACAACCAGTTGTATTGCTTGGCGTTTTGCCCATTGGGAGGATTTCCTTTAACCACTATCCTTCAGGGAGGTCCCCAAAAGGAGATGTAGTGCTGCTGCTCTCCATCTTCAAGTGGTGCCAGCATATTACACAGAACAATCTGTAAATCACGCATGAATTTTCTCTTCCTCAGTTAACTGATCATAAGGAACTCCCCATGAGGCCATAGGTGCAGACTGGGAAATAGAAGGTAGTGTGACAGGAGTGGAGACCACGGTCATTTGGGCCAATTCCTCATGCAACTTACTTGTGTCTTCAGGTCCTGCTCAGGCCTGATGTCATATATACTACTTCCATTTAATGATGGAGTGCTGATGTGCACCTCCACCTTTATGGCTCTGTGAGTCGGACAGCATTCAGTTCATGATGAGAAGCTCAGGCTGCATGGTGACAGTGGGCCATGGTTAAGCATTTAGTCTCTGTGATGGCCCAGTACTGCAAGCCAAAATCTGTTTCTCAAAAGAAGAGTAATCTGCAGAGGATGGCAGGATTTTGCTAGAAAATTCTAAGTGTTTGGGTTATGCTTCACCAATACGGACCTGCCAAAGACTCTAAACAGCATCTGTATCTGCACTGACATTTCAAGGACCATTGGATCAGCCAGATTATATGGCTCAAGTGGCAGAGCTGCTTACACGGCAGCCTAAACCTTTTTCAGAGCCTTTTCTTTGTCTGGGCCCCACTGAAAACTAGCAGATTGTTGAGTCACTTGATAAACAGACCACAGTAACACACCCAAGTGAGGGATATGTTGCCACCAATATCCAAAGAGGCCCACTAGGCATTGTGGTTCCTTTTTAGATGGGGGAGGGGACAGATGCAATAACCTATCCTTCACTTTAGAAGGAATATCTCGACCTATCCCATATCATTGGACCCCTACAAATTTCACTGAGGTCAAAGGCACCTGAATTTTTCTTGGATTTATTTCCCACTCTGCAGCACACAAGTGTTTTACCAGTAAATCCAGGATTATTGACACTTCTCCCTTACTAGGTCCAACAAGTTTAATGTCATCAATGTAATGGACCAGTGTGATGTCTTGTGGAAGGGAAAAGTAATCAAGTTCCTTGTGAAGTAAATATTGGTATAGGACTGGAGAATTGATATATCTCTGAGGTAGGACACTGAAAGTATATTGCTGGCCTTGCCAGCTGAAGGCCAACTGCTTTTGGTGGTCCTTGAAAAGTTACAGAGAAAAAGTCATTAGCCAGATCAATAGCTGCGTACCAGGTACCAGGAGTTGTATTTATTTGCTCAAGCAATGAAATTACATCTGGAACAGCAGTTGCAATTGGAGTCACCCCCTGGTTAAATTTTTAATAATCCACTGTCCTTCTCTAAGATTCACCTGTTTTTTGTTTTTTTGTTTTTTTGCACAGGCCAAATAGGCCAGTTGAATGGGGATGTGGTGGAAATCAACACCCTTGCATACTTCAAGTCCTCGATGGTGGCGGTAATCTCTGTAATCCCTCTAGGAATGGGGTATTGCTTTTGGTTTACTATTTTCCTAGGTAGGGACAGTTCTAATGGCTTCCACTTGGCTTTTCTTAACATAATAACCCTTACTGCACTTGTCAGGGATCCAGTGTGGGGGTTCTGCCAGTTGCTGAGCATACCTATTCAAATTATGCAATCTAGAACTGGGGAAATCACCATAGGATTGTTTTGGGGATCCACTGGACCTACTATGAGATGGACATGAGCTAAGATTCCATTAATAACCTGACCTCCATCTGCCCTCACTCAGACAGGTGGGCCACAGTGACATTTTGGGTCTCCTGGAATTAGTGTCAGTTTAGAGCCCATTTCCAGTAATCCTTGAAAAGTCTGATTATTTCCTTTTCCAACAATGAATAGTCACTCTCGTAAATGGCCATATATCCCTTTGGGAAAGGCTGGGAGAAAGATTAACAGTATGAATTCTTAACAGTGTAATGGGGTCCTCCCTCAAGGGGACCTAGCCTCACCTTCATTCAGGGGTTGTGGCTCCTTAAACTCACTCAAGACTGGGAATTGATTGAAGGTCCATGACTCTTTATTCTGGCAATTTGAGTTAGACTCCTGTTCCTTTGATCTAGTATTCTTCCAGTTTTACAGATCAAGTAAATATTTGGTAGATTTACTATCTATTTCACTCCTTAGGACACTGACTAAGTAGCCAAAGCCATAAGTCCTTACAGGTCAGATTATTCTGATTACTGCTTTGATTCTGTTGTCCATTACAGTAACCATGCCTACCTTGTCTTTGTCAGTTGAGTGCAACAACTTGGCCCCTACCGCTGTGGAGTCCAATCAGCCTCATTGTAGTTAAGTATCTTAATTCAGTTAGGGCAGTTCCAATTGTCAAATATTACTTACATAAAATAGCAATCACAACAGTCTTCAAGGAGGCTGGGTCTCCCATCACAAATTTGTTCTTCACCATTGTGGTAAAAGACGTGTCCTCTGGGCAATCCACGTGTGGGTCTGTGGGTCTAACCTAATAAATTCATTCTAACACACCAATTTCCCTAGGCCATCACGTCATCCAGGAACTATTAGATCCTTTCCTAACCTCTTGAGCTTAAACACTGAGTGAAAAATCTGTGTTAGTGGGCTCATATCAGTAAACTCAGACTGATCCTTCTTTATGTTCCTTGCATCATTATCCTACACCTTTAATAGCCATTCCCACACATATTCCCCAGGTTTCTGTTTGTACATATTAGAAAAGTTGTGCCATTCTTTTTGAGTATAGTGTACCTCCTCCTGGGTCACACTTTGTACTTTGCCTTTTGAGTATGGCTGGGACTTAGGTCTAGTTATAGGTCTAGAAACAAAATGGGTTTTGTTGGGGATGTGGGGATGTGTTTTTAAAACATTCAATATTGTCTTGTAAGGCTTCTGCCTCAGTCAATGCCCCAGGCAATGACTCAGACAAAGCCTTGTCATACACAGCTGGATTAATCTTATCAGATAGGGGTAGGGGGACTAATGGCTTTACTGGAGAGGGTAGCTTAGCAGGCAAAGATGGAGTTATCTCTTCAAATGGGAGTGAGAGGGCTGGTTCTGTTGACAGGAGTGACTCAATGGAATTTTGGTGCTCGGTGTCCCCAGCTTTCTGATTATCTGCCCGTATGTCCACATCTCAAGTTTCAGGATCCTATTTCTTTCCAATCAATGCCCTTACTTTAACTTCAGACACCTCCTGAGGTTGGGAATTCAGTTGGCATTGTAATTCAGCCACTCTATGGTAAGACTGGGTTTCGTTTTTGGCAATATCGGCTCTGTTACTAAAAGAAATCAGGCTTTCTTTCAAGGTAAAAGTGGAAAGTTTTACATCATTTATGCAGCACTTGAGCTTTGACTCTGAAACCCTGAGCTCATATCTTTCTCTTACCACTTTTTCTAGTGAAAGTAGGACCAGCCACCCAGCTTCCTTATACTTTTCATTGTGACAAAATTGTAGAAAGATATCAAATAAGAGATCACCCATAGCCTTGCCTCTCACCGATACCTGATCTATTGGTGCTGATATTTTGCACATTTCTATTGCCATCTCATGCTATGGATTAGCAATGCCCTCTTTACTACTGGAAGCAGAGTCATCAACATCTTTAAGACTAACCAGACTTCAGAACCAATTTGTAAATCTCATCCTTACAATTTTATTTCTCTAGAACCACTCTTGATTCCAAATGTCTTACATTGGGTTTTCTAGAGGAACAAAACCACTAAAGTGACTATATATGTATACATATATATATATACACACAGAGAGAGAGAGAGAGAGAGAGAGAGACAGAGAGAGAGACAGAGAGAGAGAAACACAGAGAGAGAGAGAGACAGAGTCAGAGATTTATATCAATGAAATGGCTCTTACAGTTGTCGTTGTTGTTAGGTGTCATTGAGTCGATTCCAACTCATAGTAACCCTATGTACAACAGAAAGAAACACTGCCTGTCCTGCACCATTATCACAATCGTTTGTTATGCTTGAGCCCATTGTTGCAGCCACTGTGTAAACCCATCTCATTGAGGGTCTTCCTCTTTTTCACTGAACCTCTACTTTACCAAGCATGATGTCTTTCTCCAGGGACTGGTCCTTCCTGATAACATGCCCAAAGTACATGAGATGAAGTCTTACCATCCTTGCTTCCAAGGACCATTCTGGCTGTACTTCTTCCAAGACAGATATGTTTGTTTTTCTGGCAGTTCATGATATATTCAATATTTTTCACCAGCACCATAATTCAAAGGCATCAATTCTTGTTCTTTCTTCTCTATTCACTGTCCAGTTTTTGCATGACTATGACACAATTGATCAGATGCACCTCATTCCTCAAACTGACATCTTTGCTTTTGAACACTTTGAAGAGGTCTTTTGCAGCAAATTTGCTCAATGCATTATGTCATTTGATTTCTTGATTCCTGCTTCCATAGGCCTTGATTATGGATCGAAGTAAAATGAAATAATTGAAAAATTTAATCTTTTTTCCGTTTATCATGATGTTGCTTATTGCTCCATTTGTGAAGATTTTTGTTTTCTTTATGTTAAGGTGTAATCCATACCAAAGGCTGTGGTCTTTGATCTTCATTAGTAAGTGCTTCAAGTTCTCTTCGCTTGCAGCAAGCAAGGTTGTGTCATCTGCATATCGCAAGTTGTTAATGAGTCTTCCTCCCATTCTGCTGCCACATTCTTCTTCATATAGTCCAGCTTCTTGGATTGTTTGTTTGGCATACAGATTGAATATGTATGGTGAAAAGATACAACCCTGATGCACATTTCTTCTGACTTTAAACCACTCAGTATCCCCTTGTTCTGTTCGAATGACTGACTACATGGTTGTAGAGGCTACAAAGTCCCAAGTCTGTGATTCAGGCTAGAGGGTTATCCCAACTTACATTGCTGCAGGGGCTAGCAAACCCAAGATCCAGACTGTGGAAGCTGACATATCCCAAGATCAGAAGGCAAGCTGCTATCTCAAGTCCTAAGAACTGGAGGTCAGATGAACAGGAGCCAGCTGCAGGATCCAGAGTGAGCAAAAGTCCAGGAGCCTTGCCAGAAAGCCCCACTTTTTGGATGCAGGCTACACTCCCAGGGAAACTCCCTTTCAACTGATTGGCTACTCACAGCAGATCCCATCATAGAGGTGATCACATTATATCAGATCTCATTATGGACATGATTGGGTCATTATACAACTGCTAAGGTACATCATAATTGCCAAACCTCTGAGAATTATGGCCCAGCCTAGATGACAAACAACCTTAATGATCAAAATGGCATATTCAATATTCATTGCCAACACCATAATTCGAGTACGTCACTTCTTCATTATTCTTATGTATTCATTGTCCAACTTTTGAATGCAATGTGGTGATTAAAAATGCAATGGCTTAGTCCTCAAGGTGATATCTTTTCTTTTTAATACTTTAAGGAGGCCTTTTGCAGCAGATTTGTCCAATGCAATATGTCATTTGATTTCTTGACTGCTGCTTCCATGAGCATTGATTGTGGATCCAAATAAAATGCAATCCTTGAAAACTTCAATATTTGCTCTATTTGTCATGATGTTGCTTATTGGTCTAGTTGTGAAGTTTTTTTTCTTTATGTTGAGGTGTAATCCATACTGAAGGCTATAGGTGTAATCCATACTGAAGGCTATAATCTTTTGTCTTCATCAGTAAGTGTTTCAAGTCCTCTTTGCTTTCAGCAAGGAAGGTTGTATCATCTGCATATTGCAAATAGTCTGAATTTAAGCACCAGTACTACATTTGAAGGAGTCCCTGGGTGGCACAGATACTTAAGTGTTCTACTATTATCCAAAAGATTGACAGTTCAAACCCACCCAGAGGTACCTGTGAAGATAGGCCTGGTGATCTTCCTCCAAAAGGTCACAACCTTGAAAACCCTGGGAAGCAGTTCTTCTCTGCACACATGCAGTCACCATGAGTCAGAATAGACTCAACAGCAACTACTACCACATTTGAAATACAAGAATGTTACTGAATGAGACAACAAAATCCATGACTGATCAGCTCATACCACTATGGTTAATTCTGTTGTGTTCCAACTTGCCACCTCTCCTTCCCCAGAAGGGGACGCATGAGTTTCCTTAAAGATATATTTTATATTAAAGTAACTATAGTCTCCCACACCCACTATAAGCATGTATCAAACTGTGTTTGGAATTATAAGAAACTAAACTTAAACTGTTCTCTTTGACTAGAGAATCTCTCCTTTTTCAATGGACCTCAGAAGAACAGAAGATGGCAATACTGTAGGTTTATGTTTTATTTATACCTCGTATATTTCTGTCCTTTTGAAAATAACCTCTCCTTTAGAGAACATTTTTATAGTCTTATATGGAAATGAAATTTAGAATAATATAATATGCTTTGTTACATATAGGGTCCTTATGAGTCAGAGTTCACTCTACAGCAAAGTGGTTTGTTTTTTTTGGTTGTTGTTGTTGTTACCTTAAGCATAAGAGCTAGAAAGTTTATACTAAAAAATATTTTCCAGAATATCCCCAAGGAGAAAATTATGATTTCCTTAAAATGTTTATTGGGCACTTATTATGTACTATGTTATAACCTCTACAAATTTTAGGGATACATCAAGTACAAAGTAGACATGGCTCCTGGCCTCATGAATTTTACTGTCTGGGGAAGGAGTCATACACTAAGCAAATAGGTATACTAATAAACATAAAACTATAATCTTTTAAAAGTACTAGGAAGTTAAATTAAAGGTAGTTATGAAAGTATAATACCCAAACCAAAACTCATTGCCATAGAGTCGATTCTGACTCATAGCAACCCTATAGGACGTAATAGAACCGTCCTGTAGTGTTTCCAAGGCTATAAATCTTTACAAAAGCAGACTGCCACGTGTTTCTTCCACTGAGCAGCTGGTTGGTTTGAACTGCCAAGCTTTTGGTTAGCAGCCAAGCTCTTAACAACTGTACCACCAGACAGGAAAGAGTCAAGAAACATTTTGTAGGGAGACTGAAACCAAGGCTTTTATTTGAGTGGCTGAGTGATTGCAAGTTGAATTTACCAGACTAGGGTATACTATTGAAGGAAAGTATTTTGGGGATGAAAAACATCAATAACACAGTTTGCAATCTAAAAATATGAGGTGTCTGTGAGAAGTCAAGGTATTAATATCAAGTAGCTACTTGTTTATATGGACCTGAAGCTAGAAGAAAGGCCTGTGATGAAAATATAATTTTGGCATATGAATGAAATTTGAAGTCACTGGAGTGGATGTGACTCTCTAGGGAAGAGATTAAAGCAAAGTCAGCAAACTTTTCTCTAAAGAGTTGTATACCAAATAAATAAATAAACCCTTTGCCTTCGAGTCAATTCCAACTCATAGAGACCCTGTAGGACAGAGTAGAACTGCCCCATAGGGTTTCCAAGGAGTGGCTAGTGGATTCAAACTGTTGACCTTTTGGTTAACAGCTGTAGCTCTTAACCACTGTGCCATTTACAGGTAACTACCAAAAGACTTCCATATTTAATTTCTGAAACTTATTAAGAGTTAGAGGGTACAATTAAGTATAATACAATATAAAGGGAAAACCTTTAAGCAAATTTCCTAATATGTATTCTTTTAAATGAAACTGAAAGAAAAATAAGACAAAATAACTTATTCAATTTTTTAATCAGTCTAAGATGGATTGGAATTTTTTTTTAAATCTCGTCTTTGATACCAGCAAATTGATAATTACTATGGAAAACTCTTATAGTTTTTTTGTTGCTTTTTTTTTCAATAAGAAGTTCATTTATTAGCAAAATCTTTGTGGTGTTTTGCTGTTATGCACTCCCATCCCTCATAGCCATTATGAATAAAAGGGGAACAAAATATAATTTCAGGTGTTAAGTGGGTACCACATGAATGGTAATGATTCAGCACAGGCTCCAATTAGAGTTACAAAGGGCTGAACTGCCATTGGGTAATCATGGGGATCATGGCAAACTGAGGTGAGTTTTCTTCTGTGTCAGGGCTCTCTGCTTGTCCTTTCGCTACACTCAGAGTCTTTGAAATTTACTCAGAAGCTTGCAGGGCTTCAAACTGGTTCAAACCAGTTCGGTCATGGCTGACAAAGGGAAACCAGAAGGAACTCGAGCCTTAAAAATTTGAGTGATCCGGAATACCAACTGGAATGAGAAAAACTACAGCTCAAAGCCCTAGAATGGGAGACAGGAAGAAGTGTAGTGAGCCCATTCAGGAACCTGATGTGTGACATTAGATTATTACCAGGAATGTGCAGAGTGACATACATTCAAAGCAGTCCAGTCGGCTGCCATCTTTGAGCCAGGCACTGATGTTTTCGACTTAAGTGGTCAAGAGATTTTGTTGTTATGCAACACGCATGCTTTCCTTGTTCCCTATGAGGAGATTACATTGCTAGTAGGGCTTCCACCCATAACTTCCACTGCTGCCGTCAGCATTGTAGTTCACATACACCTAAAAAATTCTGATCCATTCCAGTGCCGCTTCATCGGCCTTGACTGGACCAGCCCAAACCAGCCCGAAGCCCTGGAAATTTGTGCTTACTGCTAGCAGCTGAAAATGGGTGTTACAATTAACTTCTTTCTTTTTTTTTTATTGTGCTTTAGGTGAAAGTTCACCACTCAGGTTAATTTCTCATACAAAAATTTATGCACATATTCTTATGTGACACTAGTTGCAATTCCTATAACGTGACAGCACACTCCCACTTTCCACCTTGAGTTTCCCATCTCCCTCCAGCCAGCTCCTGTCCCTTCCTCCCTTCTCATCCTGCCTCCGGGCAGGAGCCACCCATTTGGCATCGTGTATCTGCTTGAACTAAGAAGCCCACTCTTCACAAGTATTATTTTGTTTTATAGTCCAGTCTAATCTTTGTCCGAATAGTGGGCTTTGGGAATGATTTTAGTTCTGGGTTAAGAGACCATCCAGGGGCCATGGCTTTGGGGGTTGTTGCTTTCTTTTTCATAGATACATGGAGTGTAGAAGGTAGTTCTAAAACCCGAACCCAAACCTATTGCCATCAAGTCGATTCTGACACATAGCAACCCTATAGGACAGAGTAGAACTGCTCTAATAGGGTTTCCAAAGAGCAGCTGGTGGAGTCAAACTGCTGACCTTTTGATTTGCAGCTGTAGCTCCCCATACCTCCTAACCACTGCACCACCGTAACTCTATAGAAGGCAATTATAAATGCTTAAATGCTATTTAATCCCCACTTACTCTTTTTTATTATTTAAACCATGTTTTGATATTTTTTTTATTTGGATTCACAATTTTGGGAAGAAATTTATCTTTGCCTTCTTCC
Source organism: Trichechus manatus latirostris (assembly GCF_000243295.1). Taxonomy (NCBI): domain Eukaryota; kingdom Metazoa; phylum Chordata; class Mammalia; order Sirenia; family Trichechidae; genus Trichechus; species Trichechus manatus. The sequence goes on from NW_004443968.1 coordinate 22,123,169, forward strand.
TGGGCCCTTGCAGGAAGTTAGGAATAGAGATGTAGAAATTTGATAATTTAGAGGAGAAATGACAGGAAAAAAGAAGGGAGAAGAGAAAAGGGGAAGGGAGAAGAAGGGAGTGGAGAAAACATTCAGCAAAGTAACACTTAGGAGATGAGGGAAATGAAAGGTATATATTTTTAATGATTCTTTACCCCAAAACCAGCTGAGGTGATGGGTTGTTTTTTTTTTCTCTTACCACCTTCTTCGACACATATGAATTGAAATGTCTCTACCTTTACACAGAAGTCCCATCCAATAATGGAATTGCATGAATAACAACTCAACCTTTTCAGAAGAAAAAGAGCATATCCAGGATATGAGAAATAAAAGAGTTGGTATAACTGAAGAGCATAGGGGAAAGAAGAAAGATATACTCGAATGGAGGAGCTTTCCTAAATGTCCAAGAGAGGAGTGTTCATGGATCACAGCTGTGAGTCTAGAATGACTACTCCCGTGTCAATTAAGTAGCTAAGCATTTTGTAAAATAAAGTTGCCACTTTCAGTTCTCAAACCCTGTAGACTCAATATGGTTTGGCAAAGACAAGCCAAACTACAGTGCAGATGTTTCAGTGTGAAAGACTGTGTCTATGCCTGACAAACCAACATACACGATAAAACAAAACAAAACAAAAAATCTTTTTGTTATAAACTGTACCACCCTTGACTTTGAGAAGATATTTTATGTCTAAACATATGCCTCCACAGTCTGGAATAAGATGGAAGAAAAATATCTTACTGGTTTTATTTGAGATAATTAGTTCTATTAATTCCATTTGTACATGTACATTATTAACCCTGATTTATTTCTGTGTGATATAGCTTCCATTTGAGGTAATATGAGGTAATAAATCTCCAAAAATTAGCTTTAGCTTTCTTTCCAGGATTTTGTGACTGCTTTGAAATGTTATTTTCATTTAAAAACTATTTGCTAAATATTTGGCATATATGTACCACAGAAAATACTAGATTCTAGATAAATGAAATAGTTTAATGGGAGACAAAAATAAATATGCCAACGTTTAAGCATAATGATTGCTAAGATGTGATAAGTCTTGGATGTTAGGAGAGTATAAATGAGTGCATTTAATCTAGCCTGTCATGATCATGGAAGAATTCCAGGAGGAAGTTCAGGAACTAAGTACTCCAGTGTATCTGGAGCAGGTGTTTTTAAGTTGGGGTGGGGGTGTTGAGAGATGAAGTTTGGTGGGAGTCAGTCTATAGATGTCTTTGTATGCAACATTAAAGATTTTGGAATTTGTCTTAAGTGCTATTAGAGCCAATGAAAGATTTTTGGCAAGGAAAAGACGTGTCTAAATCTGTATTTTGATAGATTTCTTTCAGATCTTTAGAATATATTTTGGAAACTTGAATTTGGAAGGAAGCCAAAAAAGAAATGGAGATTTAATAAGTTAAGTTCCAGAAACATAAAACCCATAGAATCAAGAGATCCAATGACTAATTAAAAGTAGAAAGAGAAGGGTGGGGAGACAAGGATGACATTCAGGACTCTAATTTGGACAACTGGCAAATAATGAGGCCTGTAACTACGTTGCATAATGCATTCAGGAAGATCAGTGAATCTGTGGGAAGGTTTGTGGAGATGTGGACATTTGTTATTTTGACAATGTATTTTCTACTCTAGGAATATTAGTTTAGGTGGGTGTAAAAATGGTGTGGCAGATCTCCTCATCTAACTGCCTGAGGAGGGAGGAGAATCACCATCAATATCAGCCCAAAGATGATTCCTATGAGATGGAGGTCAGACATACCTCCACTCTCCAACCTTTTTACCAATTCTAACACCAGCCGTCCCTCTCACTGCACTCTCTACTTCTCTGTTAGGCTCAATAATTTATTGCAGTGGGCACACAGAAGTCACAGACCATACTCACAATGATGGGGTTTATTAGGGGAGTGACAGGTTACAATTCAGGATTAGGATAAACTTTGAAGTAACAGGAACAACTCAGGATACTGTTCTTCAATCACTAGAGCTTCTCAGCTGCTCTCGACCTGGGCCCTGCTCTCTTGGCCTGGGCCCCTGCTTGGGCCTGGCTTCTGCCTACACTCGGACAAGTGTTACAAAGCTCTTTAGCTCTGTCAATAAGTGCTCAGGGGCTCAGATTTCGTGACTGCTTTGAAATGTCATTTTCATTTAAAAACCTGCTTGAAGGCACTCAGCTCTCTTGCTCATTGGGTCGGCAAGCCCACTGTAGCCACCTCGTTGTATGGGCCGGGAAGCACACTGTGCCATCTCTTGCAGGCCTCTTTATTCTGCTGCTGCCATTTCTCTGCCACTGAATTCTGCTGTGCTTGTTGCCACTCCCTGCTGTCTCAGGTGTTACAACTCTCTCTGTCTCCTGGCTCTAGGAGGTTCTCAGTGCAGGGACACTGGGTCCAAAGGATACATTTCACTATTAGCTTTTCTTGATGGTAGTGAGGTCCCCCTTCACCTCTGGGATTGGCTCCTTTTAAGATTAGTGGGATGACAAAACTGACCAATCCCCTACAAGTGTTCCATGCACCTTATTTGCATTATTACCGGGCTGTCCAATCCCCTTGGTGGGCCACAAACACCTTATTTGCATAGTTCTACCTAGTCATTTTGTGGGAGTCACAAAACCATGGCTAGAAGGGCTATATTTTAATTCCCTGTACCACAGTGGGCTAAATCTACTTCCGTCCCTAGGGTAGGAATGTAACCTATCACTGTCCAGTTAAGTCATCATATTCCAAATACACGTTTTTTTTTTTTTTGTCCTGGAAGGCACATGATGCAAGTACATCAAGATAAATATAGATTTTTTTAGATATACTGAACTTGCACAAACCTTGATTCCTTGGTATCCATGTCCTTCTCAGCGCATAGTTATTCCTTATGTCCTTTGAGAGTTACAGGGGTGCAAGGGAGTGCCAGAAGGCACACAGGTGGATCACCTTGGTCACTCTGCCACTATTGTAGAAAACTAGCTCTATGTCTGCCTGATGATCAGATTCAATTACTTCTGCCAGTGTTATGAGTCCCCTTCTTGCTGGCTGGTTCCTGGTTACAATGAGTCTTAAGTGCCTTGGTAACAGCCGTAACTGGTAGTTCAATGGGACCCTTGCTGTATCCAATGACTAGGGCACATCCCTTTGGGACCAAAACCTCCAACCCTGCAGATTCTAGAGTTCCTGGGACAGGAAGTACAAAATCCCCCAGTGAGTCATTGGGAGTGATGATAAGTAAGGCTACTCCTGCCTCTGACCGTTGGTTCCTGCACCTATATATTCTTCCTTATGGCAATACAGCATTTTGAATAGGTTTTAGATTTAATACATATTCTGCAGCCTGAAAGATAGTACCACATCCTTTCAGAGAGTTGTCATCATCATACAAGCACTTCAGCTGTGCTTTTGAAGATTATTCTAGCATTCTATGAGATTGACACTTTGAAATGCTACATTATGCAGCTAGTTATTCCATGATCATGGGTTCAGTTCCACATCATCTTCCCCATGAAGTGGATCCTCTGGTTGGATGCTATGGGATGTGGGATTCCATGCATGTGATTCAGGCATTCCATAAACCCCCAGATAGTGGTACTGAGTAAGCTTCTGAAGGAAGGAAAGACAAACTCACACTTAGAATATGTACCTATCCCTATGATGAGTAATTACTGGCCTTTATAAGACAGAAGCGCCCCAATGTACTCAACTTGCCACCAAGTGACCAGTTGATCTCCTTGAGGAGACTGGGGGCTCAGTGTTAATCTCTGTTGCTTACGGGTGAGATTTTTAGATAAAGCAGTAGCTAGATAAGCATTGCTGAGTGGGAATCTATGATATTTAACCTATAAGAAGCTTCAGTTTTTGCCACCATGGTCAAGCATTCATGGGCACTTTGTGTCATTTCTGGGGTGGCTAATAACAAATGCAGGTTATTGTCAACTATTCACAATGTCATTTTCTCTAGTTGTTTTTCAGTGCATTTATTGTGGTGGAATGTTTCTAGTTGGTATTAATGTATGATACAAAAAAAAAAAGTCTTAATATCTTGCGCCCACTTGCTACATGCCTCTATCCCAGACCTCCTTGTCTCTGATCTTCCAGTCTTTTTCCTTACAGACTCTTGACCAGATGACCAGGTCATTGCCTACTGGCAAGAAGTCTATATAAACTTCTCCTCTTAGGCCACTTCTTCTATACAAAGTGGATGACAAGGTGCATTGCTCACAGCTCTACTTATCAGGAAGATTTAATTTTCCACTCTCTTTCAAGACCACCTGTAAATGTAACTTTAATGCAGCTCACATCAATCTTTATACTGAAAACATGTACTGAACTGACCCATATGTAAGTCAAGTTCCAAAGTCTTCTTCCTCCTTCAGCTGGCCTTATGAGATGCTCCATATAATGATATGTGTAAACTGAGGGGAGGTATTATGCAACTTTCATGGGTGACATGTTCATGCAGCTTATTAATGATCTCTGTCCTGCTCAGATCTGATGAGCAATGTACAATTTTCATCTTACAATGAACAGCTGATTGTCTCATCTGACTATGACTTGGCAGGTCCCACAAAACCTAACTCACTATGGGCAGTTTCAAATGCTTCGTCACTTTGTGCTCCATGGTCAAGCATTTTATCTCTACCAAAGCCCAGTCATGAGTGGTTGCTCGAAAGGTTACACTTTTCTGCTATGGATTACATGGATTTACTCCAGAAACCCAGGGATCTGTGTTGTGATTGCTTCACTGGAGATTGTTGTAAGTTTCATATTGAACATTTTCCCACCACTACCACTTTGAACATCATAAATTTACTGAACTTTATGGTCCGAGTGGCAGCCTTGTTTGCATCACATCTTGGGCATGATGCAGAGCCTTTATGTGTTCTTGTCCTCACTCAAATCTAGCAACCATCCATGTCACCTTGGATATGGGTTGCATAGATAAATGCTGTTTCCAGAACTCAAAGAAAGCTAGTAGTCAATATGTTTCCTTTTTTGCTGTTGTTTGGATAGGGCAAAAATGATTTAAATCTTGTATCAGCAATTTATTGTTTTCTTTAGAGGAGATATCCTGCACCCATCCCTACCACTGAACCCCTAAACCTTCACTGAAGTAGCAATTTATTGAATATTCCTAGGGTTATTTCCCACCCTCTGAAGCACATACATCCTACAAATGTTTCCAGGGTAGTAGCCATCTCTTGCTCATCCTACGCAGTTAGTATGATGCCGTTGATGTAATGAATCACTGAGATGTTCTCCATTGTCCTCCAGACTGTCCAAATTTCTTCATACTGTATTATGACAGAGGGTGATAAAATTAACAGAGACTTGAGACAAATTGTCAGTGTATACCGCTTTCCCTCTCATGTGAATATAAATTGTTTCTGAATTAATTGGTAATTGAAATGGAAAGGAATGCATTCACCAAATTAATGGCTACATGTCATGTACCTTAGGCCTTATTAGTTGTTTTTAGCATTGGTACCACATCCAGCTTAGCAGCTGCTATCAGGGACACTACTTGCTTAAATTGATGTAGTCTACATTCACAGGTTTTCTCTGACTTATGCGGAGGCCAGACCAGTGAACTAACTGAAGATATGTTAGGGACTACCATCCCTGCATTAGCCACTAATCTCTGCCTGGCATACTCTCCAGGATGCTACATAATTTTTTATTACTATCTTGGAAATACGTGTGTGTGTGTGTGTGTGTGTGTGTGTGTGTAATGGAGGTATTTACTGCTTACCTGAGGGTCATCCTCACTATAATAGCTATTTCTCTATAGTCTAAGGACCCAGTTGGGAATGAATTCAACTGCCAAGTATATCAACTCAAATATACTCAGAGAGTAAGGAAATGACCACTGGATGAGTTCCTGGACCCAGTGGGTCCACTACGTGCTAGACTTTTGCCATGAGGCCCTTACAAACCTCTCTAACAGAGGGACCATGATGATGCTTTGGGTTTCCAAGTATTAACAGACTATTGGACTCAGGTCAACTAAGAACCTGTGTCCATTAGTTCTTATAATATCTGAGTTTCCACTCCTCTCTTTCTCCAGTGTATAATAACCTGTAAATATCTCTTTTCAAGAAGAACTGGGAAATAACTATAGTAGATTTTTGCAACAGTATTGCAGGATCTTTTCTTTTAGGGACATGGCCGCCTCTTCAGTTCTGGAAATGGACCTAGAAATTATGACTTTTTATTGTAGCAATTGCCTTTAACCTCTTTTTTTTTTAATTTATGTTTTTTTCTGGCTACAGATGTTAGTATACACCCTTGTTGGATACCTGTATATTTTTCCTTGGAGCATCAAATTTTATTAACCTTCACAAAGTCCCAAATGTCAAACCCCTTTGGCTGCCCCGCTGACTATGCAGGCCATTATGGTAATTGAAGCCTTCTGGCTTCTGCCTGTTGAGGAGCACCACCTGGACTGTATTTCTCTAGGTCCAGATCACCCATGTGGATATTAATGAACCCATCTCTGTGACCCTCTCTACTACCACCAGTGCTTACTTGCAGAAGAGTGCCACTGATGAATTTTTTAGTAAATTTTGTATTCCTCTCACCTGTGCGTTTTTAACAACCTCAGTGAATGGTATGTGCTATGGGACCTCCTATAGGACATAAATTTTTTCTTAAAGTTCTTTTTTTTTTTATTGTACTTTAGATGAAGGTTTACAGAACAAATAGTTTCTCATTAAACAATTAGTACACATATTGTTTTATGATAATGGTTAACAACCCTACGACATGTCAATAATGTCCCTTCTCAACCTTGGGTTCTCTATTAACCGCTTTCTTGTCCTCTTCTGCTTTCTAGTCCTTGTCCCTGGACTGTTGTGCCCCATTAATCTCATTTTGTTTTATGGGGCTGTCTAATCTTTGGCTGAACAATGAAGCTCAGGAGTGACTTCATTACTGAGCTAAAAGGGTGTCCAGGCGCCATACTCTTGGGGTTTCTCCAGTCTCTGTCAGGCCAGTAAGTCTGGTCTTTTTTTGTGAGTTAGAATTTTGTTATACATTTTTTCTCCAGCTCTTTCTGGGACCCTCTGTTGTGATGCCTGTCAGAGCAGTCACTAGTGGTAGCTGGGCACTATCTAGTTGTACCGGAGTCAGTCTGGTGGAGGCCCTGGTAGTTGTGGTCCATTAGTCCTTTGGACTAATCTTTCCCTTGTATCTTGTTTTCTTCGTTCTCCCTTGCTCCTGAAGGGGTGAGACCAGTGGAGTATATTAGATGGCTGCTCACAGGATTTTAAGACCTCAGACACTACTCACCAAGGCAGAATGTAGAACATTGTCTTTATAAACTGTGTTGTCAATTGAGCTAGATGTTCCCCAAGAGCATGGTCTTCACAGCCCTTCCTCCAGCAATTCAGTCCCTCAGAGAGTTTGGATGTGTCTATGGGCCTTCCATGATATAGGACATAAGCTTTTGGTGTAATTTCTGGCCTCACTATCTCTGCATGCCTACTTTCTTCAGCCTCTTTATTCTTACTTACACTATCTCCCAAAGCAGCTCAGGCACTTCCACTTCATTAAGCAAAGGCTGTCTCGTATTTTTGGTTTCTAAGAACCACACTAACAATGACTTTGCTATACCCACTGAGAAAATATCCTATTCTTTAATAAAGTAATCCTAAACCAATGATTTTTTTTTTTTTTTTTTTTTTAATCGAGCCTTACACTTCAGTTCTCTTGATGAAGAAACTCTCTGGTACATTCCTTGAGTATTTCTCTGGATCCTGCTAGTAAATGCCAGCTAATTCTTGCAATTCTTTCAGTGTATTGACTCTTTCTTTTCTTACTAGGTGCTGCATTTCCCCAACTGGGTTATGTTGGGTTATTTACCTAATTATTGCTGAAGCAGCCAGGAAAGGAGGTGGAGACATTTAATGAGAAGGGTTAGTACTTGTTGCCTTGTAGAAAGGATGCCTCTTCAGCATCTTTTGTCTTTGCAGAAGCTCTAAGTCTTACAGGGAAATGTTGTGCCACCTCTGCAACCCCAGAGGGTTTAATGGGGATAGCAGAGTTAACATCCTTAAGGGCATCCATTCAAATTTCTCCAACTTGTGCCTCAGAGTTCCAGGTTTTTCATGATGCAGGGCAGACTTTTGTGAAGGAGAGAAAGGAAGAAAGAAGGAGAAAAAAAAATTAGAGTGTAGTTCTAGAAAAATTTCATCAAGGCTGAAGGGAGGTCCTCAGACCACAGCCGGACATGAGAAGAGTTGCACATTTCCTGCAGATACGCCTGCCTAAGTATTCCTGCCATGCTCAGTCATTGCTCAGCCATTGCTGTTGAAAGCATGGCCTCACAGAAGCATGATGATATATTTCAGAGTGCAGCAGCTGAGTAAGTTGGTTAGTTAAGCTCCTCAAGTTGGAAATATGAGAAGAGCATTTTCATTGCCACTACATGTAAGGAACAACTGAACAATCATAGATTTTCACAAGAAAAGTTAAGATGACTGGAAATGAGTCTTTTGTGACATGGTGGGTTTGGCTCACAGGAAATTTCAAAACAAAAGCAGCAGAAACAGCAACAATAATTGATCTAATTTACTTTCATATATGCACAACTCAGGGAACTAGGTTGTATTAGAGGTTAGATGTAGCTGCAGTGGGCTGCCTAATCTGTCACCTGAGACCATGGCAGGTGTGGAAAGCTCAAACACACTAAAAAAAAAAAAATTAAAAAAAAAAAGGTCTGCTTCACTTTAAGTAGTTTTATGTTACAAGACAAGAGGGTTTTAGAATATTGGGCTTTTTTTTTTTTAAATTTATTTTAGTTTGTTTTACAGAACTGGAGTAAAATTAGGTAATCACATTTATTAGAATGAAGTATGATCTATAAGAATTCTAATTTTGAGGCTCAGTTATAATATTTCTATAGATAATATATTTGCAGATATTGTTGAACTCTCTCTGTAGACAACAGTAGATTGTCTTGACACGCTACTAACAGTTTTGGAACGTGGTGTCCTACCTGACCTAGTGTTTAGCATTGAATTAAAGGTCATATTCTTCAAAACACAGTTCTCACTATGAGAAATCATATAGATTTTTAATTTTTCTCTATAGGTTTTTAGTAAAATGGCTTATGTCAGCACTTTCAGAGATATATCTAAGTAACAGTATACTTTTAATAATGAACAACACCAAAATAGTGACAAATTCTGAAATTTATCATTGCTAATGTGTCTCTTCCTCTAGTTATATTCCTGGCTCAAGTAATAAAGGAAGGAAACATTTTATATCAATCTTTTTACATTCTTGGAAGTGTTAATAACATTCATCTTATTAAGTAAGTATATTTTAAAAAGTTTCTGTCATTTTCTCCATCTACTAACTCGACACAACCTCTCAGCAGACTTAGCGATAAGAATGACTGATGAAAATTTCACATGTATGACTTTATTTTTGAGAGAGAGGCGGTGTTAAAAGTTATTAATCTTTAGTTTCTCAGCTATCGGCTATTATCTCTCTCTATCTAACCCCCCTCTAACCAAAGACATATTTTTGTTACATGCATTCATAAGAGTTTCCCCTTCAGAAGTTCTGTCATTTCTAATTTCTTAGCCATGTCAGGGAAACGACGAGAACCTGATGACCTTAAATTCAAGAGGAAAAATGAAATTCTTAAAAAAAATAGAATAAACTAGATATCAATAACAAATGGATATCTGAAAAATTCTAATACTTTGAAATTAAACATAATTCTAAGTAATCCATGAGTCAAAGAAGAAATCATAAAGGAATTAAAATTATTTAAAATGACTTATAATGAAAATACAACATATTAGTATTTGTGGGATGCAGCTAAAGCAGTACTTATTCCAAAATTTATCAATTATATACTGATATTACAAATGAAAGAGGCTTCAAATCAGTGCTCTAAGCTTCCAGTGTAGGAAAATGAAGAAAGGAGAATGAATACATCTGAAAACAAGCAGAAGGAAATAATAAAAATAAGTGCAAACAAAAGATAAAGAAAATAAAGTAAGCCAAAAGTTAATTATTAAAAACAATAATAAACATGATAAACCACTAGCCAGACTGATTATGGAAAAATGGAACACTCCATTTGGGAATGATTTTCCATAAATTTCTCATGTTTCCACATGTCTTCATGACAGGAAATTAACTGATATTGTCCTGGACAATCTTTACAAGGATGTTTGTGTAGAAAATAGATCTGGAAGATAGATACAATATCTCCCTCCAGAGAAGATAGCACATATGTTTGTCATACAAGAAAATACAGATAATGCCTTCTTTTGGGATAGTTTGCCTTGACATAAACTCAGTACATGCATAGCATCCACTTTTGCCATTCCACATTGCCTCTATGACACTTAGGGGTTGGGGGTAGGAAAGTGATGAGATCATGCAACTCATGCTACCTGTTATGCCATGAATAATAAGGAGTTCTGTATCTGACACAGGAACTTCTTGTCTTCTGTCAGCATCTATGAAACTGTAGCAAGCTAACACTAAGAATGTAAATTTAGTAGACATCACTACAGATTGTACAGACAGCAAAGTATTATTAGTGTATTATGGACGACTTCAAACTAAAGATTCAACAACTCACATGAAATGCACCTATTTCTTCAAAGACACAAGCTACTAAATTTCATTCAATAACACTGAATTGCCCTATGTCTATTCAAGAAATTGAATTATTATACTGGTGAATTCACTGAACATTTAAGAATGAAATAATACTATCTTTACACAAACGCTGCTGGAAAATGAAAGAGGACAAAACATTTCCCTATGGTATTTGAGCTCAATATCCAAACCAGACAAAGACATTAACATGAAAAATGCCATAGGCCAATTTCCCTCATGAACACTGATAAAATAATTCTTAACAAATTTTTACCAAATCCAATACATTAATTTATAAAATGAATAAGACATCATGACCAAGTTGGATCCATCCAAGAAATGAAAAGTTGCTTAGGCATTTGAAAAATAAATACATGTCACTCACCATAACAGGCTGAAAAAGAAAAAAAAAAACATGATATCCTCATCAGATGCAGAAAGCTGATGTGATAAAATTCAACATCCCTTCATGATAAAAATTCTAAGCAAAGTAGGATGAGGTACTAATTTCCTCAGCCTGCTGTAGAGATCTATGAAAACTTTACAACTATCATCCTATTTAATTTTGAAAGGGTAGATATTTTCTCCTTAAGATTGAAAGCAAGGCAAAGATATTTGCTCTTACCACGTTTATTCAACACTGACCTGGAGGTCCTCCTAAATGCAATAAGGCAAGAAAAAAGAGTAGGAATCTTTCTTCTAGTTTTATGTTTAATCAGCTTTCTCAAATCCAACGTTCCCTTCAGTAAATATAACTCTATTCACTACACATTTGCCTCTTCACAGCCATTTTCAGCAGCTTCAAAAACTATAATTGAGAAGTGACTTAAGAGTTGTATCAGTGAGGATAGGGTAGATTATGCAGTCACAATAACCAAGATTAAAATTTCATTGGTTTAAAATGGCAATGTTTTATGTCTTACTCAACCTGCAAGTCCAACACCAGTGGGCAAAATGGGCAAAATCTTGGATGTTCAGGAAGCTAAAACTGATGGAACAGCCTACGTTTCAAATATAACCCACAATTCTACCAGAAGAAAAGAAAGTGCTACAAAGCATCTTGCACCTGCAAATAATTGTAGACCTATAAGTAATGTATGGGGTTCCTGGGTGGTGCAAACAGTTAAGCACTTGACAACTAACAGAAAATTTGGTGGTTTGAAACTACTCAGAGGTACCTTGGAAGATGGGTCTGACGATCTGCTTCCAAAAGGTCACAGATTTGAAAATCCTATGGAGCTGTCCTACTCTGCATACATGGGTTTACCATGAGTCAGAATCAACTAGATAGCAACCACAACCACCAATAACAAAATAACATATATAACTACTAGTCACCACTCTTGGTCCAGAACTACCATATTTTTATGCAGATAATGCCCGGCTTCTATGTTTGTTTGCCAGTTGTGCCCTGCCCCCCATGAGGTATTTGTGTCAGTGCACTGTGCTATTTTTTTTACATCAACGTGAAAAAAATTGATATAGCGGCATTTTTGAAAATACCTCATGGGGAAGAGCAAGGCTGGCAAACAAATGTAAAAGATGCGTTATTTGTGTAAAAATATGGTAGTCAATGGCTCTACTCCAATATAAGACGGTCAAGAAGGCAATCATTGAAAATGGAAGTACCTGAAATATTTATTAAATAGCCCTAAGACTACAATATTTGGTTTTTCCAAACCACCGCTAAATTCTTTCAGATGATCACCTAACACATGCTTTACATGTAAAAATCATGTTGTTTAAATCTATAATTTCTCTTTGGTAAATGCATAGGAAACAAACTGTTATTTAGTTAGATGACTCTTTTACTTTTTCTAATATTCCTATTTATTCTAAGTTTAATATATAACTTCTCATAATTTACTGAAATTTATTTAAAAAGGCCTATTTTAAATTCTGCATATGAGCTTTTCATTACTTCATGTATTTCATGAGAAGAAAACTTAAAGAATAGGTGAAACCGTCAATAGTACTAATATTTTCACTTTAAGTTAAATTAATATTCACACACACATGCATGTGTGTATATATATATGGGTGTATATGTACATAAATGTATGTGTTATATATATATATGTAAATTATATGTATATTTAAATCTCAATAAAACAGGAAATTTCCCTTAATTTTTTTCATGATACTTATTTTTCTCCAATTATAAATTAGGGTAATTTTTAATATCTAATGTCTGGGTCATATGCAGTCAGTAACTTAACTACAATAGTTTTCTATTTATGTCATAGGTATAAATATACATTAATCAAAGCCTAGTTTATAAGAAGATTCATGTACGAACATATGTTGCTATGCTAGCAAACGTAACAGATAATCTTCATGGTTAATTTAGGTTCAACTAAGTTTACGTATGAAAAGGACTTATCTAAGCAAAATACACTGACCATTTCTACCACGTCACAATTAATTTTGTACTTGTATGCACAATTATATGCACACATGTCATAAATTATATTTCACTGGGATGAGAAAATTAATATTGCTAAACCCAGTGGTTAAGAGCTCAGCTGCTAACCAAAAGGACAAATCCACCATCACCTTCTTGGAAACCCTATGGGGCAGTTCTACTCTGCTGTATAGGGTTCCTATGAGTCGGAATTGACTCTACGGCAACGGGTTTAAACTATTTAGATGTTTTTAGTTGATTCCCAAACCCTTCTTTGCTGACACAGTTATACTATTCAATATATTGTTGCTGTTGTTGTTAGGTGCTGTGGAGTCAGTTCCAACTCATAGCGACCCCAAGTACAACAGAGTGAAATACTGCCTTATCCTGCCCATCCTCGCAGTTGTTGCTACGCTTGAGCCCATTGCTGCAGCCATTGTGTCAATCCCTGCATTGAGGGTCTTCCTCTTTTTCGCTGACCTTCTACTCTACCAAGCATGATGTCCTTCTCCAGGGGCTGATTCCTCTTAATGACATGTCCAAAGTATGTGAGACGTAAGTCTCGCCATCTTTGCTTCTAAGGAGCATTCCGGTTGTACTTCATCCAAGACAGATTTGTTCGTTCTTTTGGCAGTCCGTGGTATATTCACTATACTTTGCCAACACCACAATTCAAAAGCGTCTTCTTCGGTTTTCCTTATTCATTGTCCAGCTTTTGCATGCACATGAGGCGACTGAAAAATATCATGGCTTGGGTCAGTTGCACCTTAGTCTTCATGGTGACATCTTTGCTTTTCAATACTTTAAAGAGGTCTTTTGCAGCAGATTTGTCCAATGCAATGCATCTTTTGATTCTTGACTACTGCTTTCATGAGTGTTGATTGTGGATCCAAGTGACATGAAATCCCTGATAACGTCAATCTTTTATATATAATATAATGTACATGTATATATTAACTTTTCCACTATTTACTATGAAAGGGAAATTGGTGAAAAGATCGTTGGGGAAAATGAACTGAAGGAAGAGGCTATGAAAAGAAAAATTGAAAGAAGAAAGTAGATTCATACTGTGTCCCCTTATCAAACGATTTGAAAAAAAATCCGTTATAAAATTAAGCATAAAAATATTATAAAATAATATTACAAAATTAAGCTGGATAATACAATTAGGGTTTAATTTTGGTCTGCACAACGTAAAATAACTAGTGTAAATTTTCAATTATTTTTGATAGCATGCACATGACTTAAGGTAATTAAATGACATAATTTCTGGCTGATATTTCTTAATTTATGCACAGGATGACATATACATTTTAATTACTTATATGGTATTGGCACAGTGTATTTATAGTATATACTCTGGAAGAAAATTCGTCTTGTATGGAAACTTTTTATATTAATATTTATGGAGATAGCATAAAATATTGAAAATAGTTCTTAAACCTCATATCACTTTTTTCTTCTCCTTTCAGTACTGTACATTTTTACATATTTTTCTTATTATCCTACATCTTACACATATGTTTATTATTACTGAAAGCAAGATAACACAGTTATTTCTTGATGCTTTACATTGTCATAGAAGTCTACTCAAGCTATAAGGCAAAAATAAAAACAACAAATATATTGTTCAGAAAATTTTACATATGCCTATGTCTAGTAGTATCTAAATCTGACATGCCTATTTTAGATTTTCTTCTACTATTTGAAAAAATGATAATTTTTGTGATCAGTAGGCGAGTTGATATAATCTAGCAACAGGTTTATAAAGCTATTACTTCATATGTATTTTTTTTAATAGGGATATATTCATTATGATCTAAATTTTTCACAGAATCAAAAAATGAAAGTATAGATTTTATAAAAACTGCAGTGATTATGAAGGCAGAGTTTATTCATGTTCAGTGTAAATATGAAATCCAAGTTCAAAAGACAACTTCTTAAAATTTTCTGTTTTTCAGCTGATGTTATATGTACTTACTATACCCTGGACACTTTGTTAAAGTGTAAACTTACAGAATATGTCAAGTGAATTCACCTTATGAATTCTGAGGTTATTGTAAATCTATAATACATTCCCTTTTCTCTTTTCCTTCTTCTCCTCGTAGTTTTCTTTTCATTATTTATTTATTTTTTAAATTTTCTACTGGCTGATTTTGCAATTTAAATAATTATGCCTATATTTAAATCATGAGCATGTCTGCATGTGTGTGCTAGTGTGTGTCTGTGTTTGTATACAACAGTCTGGATCTTTTGAAAATGGGAGTCAGATTTCAAAGGTGTTTTATATCCTTTTTGTTGTTGTTGTTAGGTGCCATCCAGTCGGTTCCGACTCATAGCAGCCCTACGCACAACAGAATGAAACACTGCCCGGTCCTCCGCCATCCTCACAGTCGTTGCTATGTTTGAGCCCATTATTGCAGCCACTGTGTCAATCCATTGCATTGAGGGTCTTCCTCTTTTTTTGCTGATCCTCTGCTTTACCAAGCATGATGTCCTTCTCCAGAGACTGGTCTGTACTCATAATATGTCCAAAGTAAGTGAGACAAAGTCTCACTATCCTTGCTTCTAAGGTCTGGCTGTACATCTTCAAAAACAATTGTTTGTCAGTTTTACATCCTCAAATGTTATTAAATGAGGTAATTTATATGTGGTTATAAAAATCAGCAATGGAAAAAAGCAAAATACCGGATTCGATAGAGTAGGAGGCTTTGAAAAGGAAAAATATCTCTTTCTGACTGGAAGAATTCAAATAGATGAAATTCACCCTGCTGTCCAGCAAAAGTGATGAGACCATAATATCTTTTCTTGCTTTTCTACTGAAACTGAAACTAGGTTTTCCACACATGAGAGGTAAGGAGACGGACAGAATTGTGAAGACATCCTAGCATTTTCATACCAACAAGTTGTGAGAAAGCAATTAAAGACTTTTAACTTGGAGATAATCTGTACAGAAAGACTTTGCCACCAAGTTGGCTTGAAGCATTATATTTTACCCTGAAAGAGAATGATAATGAACAGGAAAAGAAAAAAAAGGTGTAAAAAACAACTGATTGATAAGAAGTACTATATTAAGCCTAGGGGGCAGTGAGTTGAAGATAATGGTGATGGAATAATTCAGAAAAGGATGGTGAGAAT
Organism: Trichechus manatus latirostris; assembly: GCF_000243295.1. Taxonomy (NCBI): domain Eukaryota; kingdom Metazoa; phylum Chordata; class Mammalia; order Sirenia; family Trichechidae; genus Trichechus; species Trichechus manatus. Next base: position 22,139,364 of record NW_004443968.1, read on the forward strand.
AGCAGCACAACTAGAAGAATGTAATCGATGTCACTGAATTGTACATGTAAAAACTTTTGAAATGGTGTAACTTTGCCTGGGTATGTTTTCACCAAAAAAAAAAAAGTCCTCCAAGGTCGAGAAGGGAGAATGTTGACATATCGTGGGGTTGTTAACCAATGTCATAAAACAATATGTGTACTGACAGCTTAATGAGAAACTATTTGTTCTATACACCTTCATCTAAAGTACAATTAAAAAAATTAAAATAAAAGTACTATATTACACGCCATTTGGAAACATAATTTTATTGAGTGAAAAAAACATGTTGATAAATATGTGATTTTTTAAAGAATTCTGGTGTTTTTATATCAGGGAGGATAAAAATAAGTTATATATAGGACTCCAGCAAGATGGCGGTCTAGGCAGAAGCACCACGCCGTCCCTCCACAACAAAGATCCGAAAAACTAAACCAAACAGAGAATCAACAATCCTGAAACCCTAGAACATCAAATGAAGAGATAAAGAACTCAGCCGAACACCAAACGGAGTAAGAATA
>NW_004443968.1:22165683-22195538 GCF_000243295.1 Trichechus manatus latirostris
ATTGTCATACGGCAACATGTGTACTAACTGTTTAATGAGAAACTATTTTGTTCTGTAAACCTTCATCTAAAGTGAGAATAGCAGCACAATTGGAAGAGCGCAGTCGATGTCACTGAACTGTGAATGCAGAAATTTTTGAAATGGTATATCTTTGGCTACATATGTTTTCACCAAAAAAAGAAAGAAAAAAAAAGTTCGAGAAGGGAGAGGGTTGACATATCGTGGGGTTGTTAACCAATGTCATAAAACTATATGTGTACTACTGTTTCATGAGAAACTATTTGTTCTGTAAACCTTCACCTGAAGTACAATAAAACAAAACAAAACAAAACAAAAAAAAAAAAAACAGTGTTTTTAGACTAGACTCTGAAAAAGAAATCTATGTCTACAATAATATCAAACTGGAATAGCACTTGCTTTCCAACCCTATAGATCATTGATTCGATCAATGTTACTCTGCTTATCTACAGGAGAGATGTAGATTACTGGGACTTAGCAGTCATCTTTTCACTGTGTAGTATAAATGTAACCCATAGATATGTGTTTTACATTTCACTAAAATATATAGGTATGCTTTCATTTTCTTTGATGGAAAATCTATGGGAAAATAGTAGTTCCATCGAATTAGTGGATAAACAAGACCATTATGCCAAAATAGATTTTGCTCATTTACTCTGACAAGTGTAGCAGATTAAATTATTTATAGTTCCACTCTGAATGTGTTTAGTAAATGCCCTATAGTGCATTTTGTAAATTCAGTAGAACCTTAGTAACTTATTTGTTAATTAAGTTTATAAATTACAATCCTTACCAAACCCCTTGAGCATGTAATTAATAAATGTATTTAAATATTCAGCAATTCAGAAGACATTGTACTTTATATATTGACAAAGTTCAGCGAAAAATATAGATTATTTTGGTTTGAAAACATAATAGTTTAGGAAAATGATTATAAAATAAAATAAGTATCCTGGAATTCATTCCAATTGTAGTTGAAATTAGTTTTATTTTCTAAGGCTTTTTCCACCTTCCTTCTGGAAACATCCAGTCATATAAGCCCTGAGACATAAGCGGAATAATCAACACTTTGTCAAATTCTGAGAAGAATTACTCTTAACTGACCAGTATGAGAAATAATCTGACATTATTAAGTATTTTTAGCATAACAATAGCTAACATTTATTGAAATCAACAGTCATATAGGAAGGAGACAGGAGAAGTACCAGCACAGGTTACCAGGGAGGAGATGTCCTAACAATTTATTTTTAAAAAACTCTTAGTTTCTTCCCCACCTATAACAAAGTGAAAACACACACACAGAGAAAGTTTTCTGAATAGCCAGTGTTACTCACTTTGCCCCCACTCTCCTCAGCATCTTTCAGGTATATGTAATCAGAAGATTCAAACTCCTAGTAATGCAAGAAGCTTTGAGATAGAAGGCAATGAATATTTAGTGATATAACATGTTTGGATCTCAAATGTGCTGTAGATAGTGGCAGAGTCAGGGGGACTACTGAGATCAGTGCACGCTGGAGTTTCTGGCTTTTCAGAAATCATTTCCAGCTAAATAAAAATTGCAAACCACTTTGTTTTTCTTCTTTGGGAATAAATTCACTACTTAAGCTCACAGAAGACCAGGCAATAAGAGTAGGAGATGAGTCAGACCTTGTTCAATAAACAGCTAACCCACCAACATTTTAATATGAGTTCTACAGAGCAAATTTCCATTGAACATAGAATTTGAAGAAGAAATCTGGCAGAATTAGGTGAAACATTAGGAAGAAATAACTGGAATAGATGTACTATGTTGGTTCTTGTCTTAGTTATCTAGTGTTGTGGATAGCTTAAAAAAACAAAAGTTTATTCTCTCACAGTCTAGTAGACTAGAAGTCCAAATTCGAGGTGTCACCTCCAGGGGAAGACTTTGTCTCTCTGTTAGCTTGAGGAAGGTCCTTGCTATCAACGTTCCCCTAGACTAGGAACTTCTCAGTGCAGGAACCCTGGGTCCAAATGATGAGCTATTCTCCTGGCTCTTGTTTCTTGGTGGTATGAGATCCCCCTCTCTCTCTGCTCGCTTCTCTCTTTTATACCTCAAGAGACTGGATTAAGATACAACCTAATTTAATAGATGGAGTTCTGCCTCATTAACATAACTGTCTCTAATCCTGCCTCATTAACATCATAGAGGTTAGGATTTACAACACATAGGAAAATCTCATCAGATGACAAAATGGTGGACAATCTCACAATACCGGGAATCATGGCATAGCCAAGTTGACAGATATTTTGGGAGGACATAATTCAATCCATGACAGTTCTCAGTTACCAAGTCCAGATAAAGTACTCCTCATTTTTATTTTTAAAAAAATGTGTAATCATTATGTCTTTTAAATAGACACTTTAAAAATGTAATGTATCAACATTATTTTTAAATAAGACTACACGTTCTATAAGCCAAAAAAAACAAACCTGTGCCGAGTCAATTCCGACTCCTAGCGACCTATAGGCACTTAGTCGAACTGTCCCATATGGTATCCAAGGACCAGCTGGTGAATTCAAACTGCTGACCTTTTGGTTAACAGCTGTAGCTGTTAACCGCAGCGCCAGCATAGTGCTTCAAAAATGTCCTATGAACCACTAGTAAATGCTCTTAAACAAATCTCAAATAATGTAACCTCTCAAGTGTAATGAGAGGCAGAATTGTATATGCAAAAAAGTGCTTTGGGGTCAGAGAGTCATGGGTTGAAATTTTAGCCTTGTTACTAACTCAAAGGGTGCTTTTGGACAAGATATTTAAACTCTCTAAGCTTAATGTTCCTCATTTACAAAATGGGGATGTAATACCTACCTCATAGATTTGGTTACTGAAGAGGTGAAAAGAGAAAATATCACAGAGAACATATTTAAAATGTTAATACAGTACTCGACAGAAAGAAAAATCTTGAATAGTGTTTTTTTTTTCTTTTCTTTAAGATACATGATTATACTTTTACAGTAATTATTCCAATTTGTAATTTATGTAGAATTCCTTTGCTCTGGGTGAGTCTCTTCTTTTTTTGCTAATCTTCTTTGCTGACCTTTGGAGCTAGAGGGAAAACATGAGTTTATAAAAGCAGTAGGTCAGGCTTACAGAAAATATAGTGGATGAGGAAGTTTGACAAAGAAAAACAGACTGCTCATCTGTTTCCTCTTTGGCTGTTTCTCTTTCACATGCTCAGTAGTTATGTTTTAGTAGGATTAGAGATTGTTTAAGGATTTCTTAAAATCTTGTTGGGGCAGTGGTTAAGTGCTTGGCTGCTAACTGAACGGTTGGCAGTTCAAACCCACCAGCTGCTCCACAGAAGAAAGAAGTGGCAATCTGCTTTTGTAAAGATTTATAGCCTTGGAAATCCTATGGGGCATCTACTCTATCCTATAGGATTGCTGTGAGTAGGAATTGACTCGACAGCAATGGGTTTAGCTTTTTTTTAAAGTCTTGTTTCTGATTTCTCATCTTGAGAAGTGAAGAAAGCAGAGCAGATATCAGTGTGTGAATGAGAATTTACTACTCAATGTCTCCCTTTGAAAATAATTAGCGGTCAAATTGAATATGTTTATAGCTAGGTAAGTGGTCCTCATATCTAGCTGCACATCAGACACACTTGTGGAGCTTCCTGAAAAGACAGATGCCTGCCACCCACTCCCTTGATTCTAATTTAATCAGTTTGGAGTGGAATTCAGGCATCTGAATTCTTTAAAACCAGGTAATTCAAATTTGCAGTCAGTTTTGAGAACCACTGGTCTAGATAGTTGTATTTTTGCTGCTGTTTAAAATGTGGATTCGATCAGCTATATCTTTGTTCTGTGCAGGAAAAACTGGCCAGAAAATTTTTTTTTAAAGTTTTTATTCCTTAATAAGTTAAAGCAATAGAGAATAAACAACTTTCTCATCTAAATGAGATTTGGGGGTGAAAGAGAGTGAGAAAGATAAAGAGGTTGTCTTACTCTGATTGACACAGTTGGGGTGCAAGAAAGAGGGGTGAGCAGAAAGAGCAAAATAGTAATTTTGAGTCAGTACATTGCATCTACTCAGTTAAGATAACACCTTAAGATCCAAGCCTATTCTTTAAACTCTTGCTGAGCAAACACCTTTAGAAATATTTGCCGTTGAGCCCTTAAAATCTCCTTGATAATGCCTACTCCCGAAGACTATCTTGAGAGAAACCAGTAGTGCCATAATATGAGAGAACAGCTGACTTTCTTGCTCATTCAGCAAGAAAAAGCAATGATTGTATTGGGTGCTCTGTTTTGAATAGTGAGACTCATAAATACAGTGGAGACAAACTTGGCACATGGCTGAGCCCAAGTTTGACCACTTTTAAAGCACTGAGAATGATAATAGAATTGCTTTGTATGTCTTGATTAAAAAAAAAAAAAAATGACATCAAACATACCACACTGGACTCAGCATAAGTGAGAAATATGTCCTAAAATGTATGTGGTACTATACGTATAATAGCTTCTTCCTTCTATGTGTTCCGTAAGTATAAAGAGACTAAATAGATTAATGCATACAACACATTTAGAAACAACTCAAATTGTTTTTTTTACACATAATCATTTTATTGCCAATTACAAAGGAATAAGATATTTTTAGATAATGACTGCTTTAAAAAAAACATAAATCATTGTTGACTATAATTTTAAAATGAAAAGTTATTGATTTTCTGTTTATCGTTTTCCTTCTTTCCAGGAATAAAGTGAAATATGGCTATCTTGACCTGGATTTAGCCTGTATAAGGAGAAAATTTTACAAATCTTTTGTGTTCCTGGGCTGTGAGAAATAGTGAGTAGGCTCAACTGCTGCTATCCAAGAATGTTAATGCGACATGATCTATAAGTCAATATCTCCTTCCATTTCACAATATTATAATTCTTTCCACTTGACAGTCATTTGATGAAAAATGGAAACAAAACTTTGAGAAATCAAAATTTTATCCACTAGTATTCTTAAAGGGAAGGAAATAATTTTGAAGAATAAATTAGTCCCTTCTAGCAGATTCTCCAGGTCATAAACGCTTACTCCAAATCACCTCCGCTGGTGATAAAACACTGATTACATTTGCCCTTGCACATAGGCAGTGACAGGGGACATACTGCAGGAGTGGAGGGAGACTTACAGGTAGGTTTAATGGAAAGATGAGAGATGAGGCACTGACAAAGTGAAAATTTGTGCAGAATGTAGAGTCAGAACAGGAGGAGAGTATGCTGTGGAAACTGAAGTAAAATAAATCTTAAGACCAGCAGCTAGAATGACACAGAGTGTTGCTTTCCTCAACACTCCTGAGCCCAAAAAGAAAACTCCACCTAAAACTATAAAAATAGAAATACAAAGAATCTGTACTTAAGCTTGTAGTTGTTGCCTTGAAAAGGAAAAATGATAACAACTTACAGCATTTCCCCTATATAGAGCAAAATGACATAGGGCTGTATGCCCACAACAGAAAGAAATGGACTATTGATCCAGTTTGTAAGCCCTCCAAACAAGAGGATTAGATCACCACACAAATTCTTGTGAAGACGGCTTGCCTTGAGACCCAACCTGTACCGTATATATTGGGTACTGGAACAGTAAGATGAAGAAAATGATGACTGTGAACAGAGAATGAAAGGGAGGTAAAGAATGCATAGTGTTCAAAATAGGCTATTAATGTATATCTTATGTGGAGCCAAAGCCTGATCTCTGTTAAACCAACCATAAAAAGCATACACATTGGCACATTTTCTTGCTTCAAGGTACAAACTATTGCATCAGCTTCCTGTGCCTGGTCTATACATATGATTTAACACATAGTGAAGATTAATTTCTGGGGACAATTCAGAATGAATTTCATTTCTTGGCAGAAAATGAACCTTAAGCCAGAAAGCACTAGAAACCTGATATTGGTGTCTGTTTATAGCCAGCTTATGGAATTGGTCTTGCATAATGCACATTTTCAGCTGAAGGCTTGCTTATTTCCACCTGAAATGTTGACCTCTCAGTCGTGTGCCTGTCCAACCACTCTGTTAGGAAAATCTTCACACTGTGAGTCATTAGTCACTCTGATTCCTGAGAAGTATACACACCTAAAGTAGGTAAGAATAATGTATCATACATGACAAATTCAAATTTAAAATAGCTGAAAGAACTCCTATAATAGTGAAATTAACCTGTGGATGTTAACATCAGGTATGCATTTTTGTCAGTTAAGGTATATAAACTATACAGTTTGAGAAAAAGATTAATTTAAAACAGATTAATGTACAGTGAATTTGCAGACATTGATTCATATTCTTTACCATTGAAAAACCACAATATTTTCCTATTAATGTTAAGCATTATGGTTATATCTATGTGGTTTTCAGTAAAAAGGATATGACTATTTTTAGATTCGCTTAATTGGGTCCTAATGGGATCAATTATTTTTCTTAAAGATTAAATGTTTTTAGTAAGTTAGTCACTTTATTCTATACACTGAAATTAACCAATTACTGTGTCTTAGTTTGTTTAGCCTGTATGGAGTCCCTGACCTTTTATACTCAGCATCTACTGGGCTTATGAAGCTCCAGGAAACTCAACTTCTTCACTCCAAGCTTATATGAAATTTACTTTATAACAGAAAACTAATTGATTAATTCAAACAAAGATTTTTTGCTAAGTGGGCCAAAATTTGTATGTTAGTTGGTCAATATATTATCATCTCAGGTGGGAAAGCTGATTAAAAATTACTTTAAAAAAACAAACTTTTTTTTTTTTTTGGTGAACAGGTTGTAAGAGTTACATGATTCTAAAATGCATTTCAGTAAGTCAGGGTAGTTTCTGAAGTCACTCTTCTTCTCTAAAGAAGAACTGGAAGATTTTTGACCACTAAGAAGAAAATACTCACCTCTAAAATATGTTAAAGACAACATGACAGCATATTCCCTTTTAAACTTACTCTAATTCAGGAGAAATAGTTCACAGAGTGCCCCCATGTTCTGGCCTCCATTACCATTTAACATTTAATGTTACTGTCTGTTTTTTATTTCAGTATTCTTTTATAACATGCCACAATTTCTCACAATGTATCGTATTTTACATTGATTCTATTTTAAGTTGACTACAGCCCAGTAGCATCTTGGGGAAGAGACACAGCAACAGACTTCATAAAGAACACTAAATTGTGGTTTCGTGAAGTTTTCTGTTGGGTCACATTTCTGCTCATACGATCTAATTATTATTGTTTACCGTAAGTTCTGTCCTTTTACTGAACTTTGTCTCTTCTGCCTCTTTCTCCTTTCCTTTGTACTGCTTTTTCCTACTTCCATGCCTTAGCTCACTTTGCTTCCTCTGTCCTTTCTCTTATTCACTCATTTTTTAAAAGGGAACTCAATCAGCAGCATATTTATACAGCTTTCCATAGATTGGTAATTATACGCTTACATCACCAAATATTTTGGACCCCTCTTTCATTTTTTATGAATATAAATATGAGCATATGCAGATTGATTACAGTACCAGTCATGCTTAATCCCCATTTTTTGATGCCAAGATAAAGAAACTTTACCAAATAGGGCATGCTGCATTAACTCCCAGACCTTGTGCCAGAGAGAAGACAAGCACCCTGTGTTAGGTTACCTTTCTGAGGGTGTCAAACTCCTATTGCTTTGTGGGTAATATGAGGTAATTAAGACTCTGTTCTTACTGACAAGGTAGCATTTGAAACCTAATTAAGAAAGAGTCAAACAGAATTAACTTTTATAGAAGTAGCGTAAAGGCCTGAAGATTTCAATGACTCATAATATCCCCTTTGCTATACTTGGTTCCTAGAACAAATCCCGCTAGTCAGAGTCCCCTCTTATCCCCAGTCTTTTGAGGCTGATCCAATTTCCTGTTGATAGAAATTACATTGAGGCAAGAGTCCTGGCGTCTCACCTTTGCTTTTCTCATTAACAATAGCCTGTTTTACAGTTCATTACCTGAGTAGACTAAGCTTTCTATTTAAGTCAAGACCCAGAAGAGCTCTCCTCTGTTCCAATTAGAAGGCGGTTTATCAGCAGCATGTCTTTTGTTGGGTTGACAAAAGTTCCAAACAATAGTTCTTAGTTTTTTTGTTTTTGTTTTTGTTTTTTTGGTATTAAATAATTTGAATAAAATACTTGCTTCTCTTTGGAAGAGAAAGCATATATGCATTCACATGCCATGCTTTATTACAATTTGAAGGTGTCAGAGAATGCCTGAAGACTGTTTTAGGCCTCACCATTTGGACCACTGGGTTAAGACTTTCTGCTCCCACTTATTGACAACTCAGTCCCCTTGTGGGAGGCAAACACATGGCTCTATATCCAGATAGCATGCCATTTTTTTTTGAAACTTAGCCTAAATTTCTTAGTCTGCTAAGGCTACTTTAGTTTCTAATAATTCATAATAATAAGCCTCTTTTTCTCAGTTATTTCACAAATCCTAGATGTCTGTTTCAGACCTCTATATTCATTTGTTCATTAGGTTTTTTGTTTGTTTGTTTGCTTTTAAAATCTGGAATACCATGATCAGTTTGACTAGAGATGATCTATTAGTACATAGCATCCATCCCAAGTCTGTCTATGTTTCTGCCCGTATCACAGAGGCTAAGAAGTTAGAATTATAATTTCTGAAACCCTTTTTGCAATAAGGTTCTGTATATAATTACGATTCTGCCAATGAGATTCCCTAGAATGATATTTGGAAGATACAGATGAGATGAAGTCTATCTTCCTTGTTATGGTACTTAGCAAACCAGATGAGACAAAAGTGAGTGTTTACAGTACTGAATACCAACATTCTAGTACAAAGTGACAGTCTCTATGCATGTGAGAAACTTGTAGTGCAGACATTGGAGGTAGAAGTAGTGGTAGCTTCCCGACCTCTAGATCACAGCTACAGGGTAATTACCTTGAAACCAACAGAAATGTGATTATCCATGACTTAGGCATCTACATCCCATTCCTTGACATTGTAAGCCCCTAGCCCTGAATTAAATTCCTTTTCACTTGAACCACCTGGAGTGGTTTCTTTTTTCTGTTTCCTGAACTGAACCCTGATTGATACATATATATCTATCTATCTATCTATCTCACCTATCTCAATGTTTCTCCATTATTCCTTGTTTCAGTGAATGGTACTATCATCCACACAGCTATACAAGCTAGAAACCTAAGGGACGTTATCTTTTTTATTATCACCTACTTCTCCGAATGAACTAAGTACTAGTAAGTCTATGTATTATTATTTTCCCTAATCTATAATGATAAAGCATTAACCTGTATATACTGCTTCAAAGTAAAGTACTATAATGAAATGTGCAAAGACCTGGAGATAGAAAACCAAAAGGGAAGAACATACTTGGCATTTCTCAAGCTTAAAGAACTGAAGAAAAAATTCAAGCCTTGAATAGCAATATTGAAGGATTCTATGGGGAAAGTACTAAATGACGTAGGAAGCATCAAAAGAAGATGGAAAGAATACACAGTCACTGTACGAGAAAGAATTGGTCAGTATTCAACCCTTTCAGGATGTAACATATGATCAGGAACACATGGTACTGAAGGAAGAGGTCCAAGCTGCACTGAAGGCATTGGTGAAAAACAAGGCTCCAGGAACTGATGGAATAAAATTGAGATGTTTCAACAAACCGATGAAGCACTTTAAATATCCACTTGTCTATGCCAAGAAATTTGGAAGACAGCTACTTGACCAACTGACTGGAAAAGATCCATATTTGTACCCATTCTAAAGAAAGATGATCCAAAAGAATAGGGAAATTATTGAATAATATCATTAATATCACACAAATAATATTTTGCTGAAGAGCGTTCAAAAGTGGCTGCAGCAGTAAATCAACAGGAAAATGCCAGAAATTCAAGCCAGAGTCAGAAGATGCCGTGGAACAAGGGATATCATTGGTGATGTCAGATGGATCATGGCTGAAAGCAGAGAAAACCAGAAAGATATTTACCTATTTTATTGACTACGCTTAGGCATTTGACTATGTGGATCATAACAAATTATGAATAACATTGAGAAGAATGGGATTTCCAGAACATTTAATTGTGCTCATGAGAAACCTGTACTTAGAACAAGAGTCAGTCGTCTGAACAGAACAAGGGAGTACTGAGTGGTTTAAAGTCAGAAAAGATGTGTGTCAGGGTTGTATCCTTTCACCATACTTATTCAATCTGTATGCTGAACAAATAATCCGAGAAGAAGAACATGACATCAGGATTGGCGGAAGACTCATTAACAACCTGAGATATGCAGATGACACAACCTTGCTTGGTGAAAGCAAAGAGGACTTAAAGAACTTAGTGATGAAGATCAAAGACCACAGCCTTCAGTATGAATTACACCTCAACATAAAGAAAATAAAAATCCTCACAACTGGACCAATAAGCAACATCATGATAAACGGAGAAAAGATTGACATTGTCAGGGATTTCATTTTACCTGGATCCATAATCAACACCCATGGAAACAGCAGTCAAGAAATCAGATGATGTATTGCACTGGGCAAATCTGCTGCAAAAGATCTTTTTAAAGTGTTAAAAAGCAAAGATGTTACTTTAAGGAATAAGGTGTGCCTGACCCAATCCATGGTGTTTTCAATTACTTCATATGCATGTGAAAGCTGGTCAATGAATAAGGAAGACCAATTAAGAATTGATGCCTTTGAATTATGGTGTTGGTGAAGAATATTGAATATACCACGGACTGCCAGAAGAATGAACAAATCTGTCTTGGAAAAAGTACAGTCAGAGTGCTCCTTAGATGGGAGGATGGCAAGACTTCATCTCACATACTTGGGACATATTATCAGGAAGGACCAGTCCCTGGAGAAGGACATCATGCTTGGTAGAGTAGAAGGTCAGAGAAAAAGAGCAAGACCCTCAACAAGATGGACTGACACAGTGGCTGCAACAATGGGCCCAAGTATAACAATGATTTTGAGGATGGTGCAGGATGGGGCAATGTTTTTTTCTGTTGTAAATAGGGTCGCTATGAGTCAGAACTGACTAGATGGCATCTAACAGCAACGACAACAGCACTTTATTAGGTTTTACTACATGTGACAGAAAGTGTGCTAAATCCTGTACATGTCTAATCACATTTAATCTTCCCAAATTTTTTGTAGCCATCTCTTGCAAGTGAGGAAACTGAGGCTGAGACATGAAGCAGTTTTATAAACGGCAGAGTCAAACACTGAGCTTTCCACTATAATCTTCTACCCAATGACTGTTTGATTCTCCCCAGTAGAGTATCTAGAAATGTAAGAAACCTTACAAATAATATAGTCCAATATTTGTTTTTATTTTATATATAAGGAAATAAGCCCACATATGCTAATTGGTCTACAAAATAGATTTGTAAGCTCTTGTAAGTAAAATTTAGTTTTGCATTAGACTTTGAAGATATTAGAGGAGATGGATACAAGTGCTTCATGTATGAAAAATGTTTGTCAATATGGCTAAGTAATGTACCTATTTCATAGATGTATAGATAAGCAAAGAAGAGAACACAAGTGGTTAGAATCATGCCATTCCTAGTAGTTATTGAATGTATTACTTCAAATATTTATTATTATTATTATTTGAATTTAACAAATAAACTCTTAATTATTATATTCAATGGAAATATTTATTCTATAAGTGAAGACATTCTAATTATTGTATGTCCTATTGTTTTTGTTAAACACCTTTCTCGAGCTGTTTGTATTTCTGAAAAAAATATGTGTTTATATGAAGCCATTGTGAGTACATGAATTTGAGCAATATGTTATTTGTTAATATTACAATGTTTCAGAATATCAGTCTTTCTTCAAATAATTAAAAAGGACATATTTTTTTCTGAGTAATTTCCTAAATGCAGGCCAGATAAAATTTTGAATTTATCTCAGAATGCTCTCTGATAATCTAGTAATGTGAATACGCCTGGTTATATCTTTTCTGTTTGGAGCTACACTTGGATGCTCTTTTCCTTGAAGCTGATATTTTTCTTTACTTTCCTAAATAAGATGAAAAGAACAGATGAGGTTCCTCTCAGAGGTGGTTATATTCATGATTTCCAATTTCAGCATCTTGGATATTCCCAAACCAGAAGGTACTGTGACACTTGTCCAGTTTTGATTATATTAAGCTAAGTTCCCAAATTGACTGTGTTTCCTATTTGTAAAATCATTAATCTCTTAGGGGAACAAACTTCCCAGGCAGTAAGGAAGAAAATATACATATCACATTTCATTTCTTCAGTAACTGTTTAAATCTTGTTTACAAATATTCTCATTTTTGGCTCCAATTGCATAGCCCAATGCCAATTTAGGTAAAAAATAGATAAGCATAATCATACCATTTGACATACTAAATAGCTGTTGGAATATACTTAAGAAATGACATAAATAATAAGTTCTCAATTTTAAATGCAAATCAAAACCACAATGAGATACCATCTCACCCCGGCATTACTGGCACAAATCAAAAAAATGTTGGAGAGGCATGGGGAGATTGGAACTTTTGCGCACTGCTAGTGGGAATGCAAAATGATAAAACCATTTTGGAAAGCCATATGGCGCTTCCTTAGAAAGCTAGAAATAGAAATACCATATGATCCAGCAATCCCACACCTAGGAATATATCCTAGAGTAATAAGAGCTGTCACATGAATAGACATATGCATACCCATGTTCACTGCAGCATTGTTCACAATAGCAAAAAGATAGAAACAACCTAGATGCTCATCAACAGATGAATGGATAAACAAACAATGGTACATGCACACAATGGAGTATGACACAATGATAAAGAACAATGATGAATCTGGGAAGCATCTCATAACATGGATGAATCTGGAGGGCATTACGCTGAGTGAAATAACTCAATTACAAAAGGAAAAATATTCTATGAGACCACTATCGTAAAAACTCATGAAAAGTTTTACACACAAAAAGAAACAATCTTTGACGGTTAGGAGGGATGGGAGGGGTAGGGGCAGAATACTAATAGACAATAGATAAGTGCTAACTTTGATGAAGGGCAAGATAGTACACAATACTGGGGAAGCCAGCACGACTCATACAAGGGAAGGTCATGGAAACTCCATAGACACACCCAAACTCCCTGAGAGACCAAACTGATGGGCAGAGGGCTGGAGGGACCATGGTCTTGGGGAACATCTAGCTCAATTGGCATAACACAGTTTATGAAGAAAATGTTCTACATTTTACCTTGATGAGTAGCGTCTGGGGTCTTAAAAGCCTGTGAGCAGCCATCTAAGATACTCCACGGTTCCCACCCTTTAAGGAGCAAGGAAGAATGAAGAAAACAAGATACAAGGGAAAGATTAGTCCAAAGGACTAATGGACCACAATTACCACGGCCTCCACCAGACTGAGTCCAGTACAACCAGATGGTGCCTGGCTGTCACCACTGACTGCTCTGACAGGGATCACAACAGAGGGTCCTGGACAGACCTGGAGAAAAATGTAGAACAAAATTCTAACTAACAAAACAAGACCAGACTTACTGGCCTGACAGAGACTGGAGAAACCCTGAGAGTATGGCCCCTGGACACCCTTTTAGCTCAGTAATGAAGTCACTCCCGAGGTTCCCCCTTCATCCAAAGATTAGACAGTCCCATAAAACAAAACAAGACTAATGCAGCACAACAGCCCAGGGGCAAGGACTAGAAGGCAGGAGGGAAGAGGACAGCTGGTAATAAGGAACCCAAAGTCGAGAAGGGAGAGTGTTAACATGTCGTGGGGTTGTTAAACCAATGTCATAAAACAGTATGTGTACCAACTGTTTAATGAGAAACTACTTGTTCTGTAAACTTTCATCTAAAGTACAATAAAATAAATAAATTCTTAATTTAATATCCAGTCAAAAGGACTAACTTCTACATATTTTATATCATTTTATCTATTGTATGTGTCTTTGGGTGACACAAACAATTAAGCACTAAACTATTAGCTGATAAGTTGGTGGTTTCAACCTACCCAGAGGTGCTTTGGAAGACAGGCCTGGCAATCTGCTTCCCAAAGGTCACAGTCTTAAAAACCCTGTAGAGCAGTTCTACTCTGCACATGTGGAATCACCATGAGTTGGAATCAACTCAATGGTAACAATGATAACACCTGTTCTAACATTAAATTTTTTTGCAGAAATATATTTTATATGTCTACGGCATGAAATTACAGGAATTAAGGAACATAGCATAATTTAAATAAATATAGAATAAAACATACTTCACATAAAGAGAATATTCCAAAAGTGGTTTCCAAATCTTTGTTGATCTTAAAATATAATATTTTCTTCCTATGGCAATTTGATATTGTGATATATGTCCAAATAACAATTCTATTATACAAACCATCCCAAATTGTATACTGTACTCAAATTATCTTAATTACAGTAAAAGAAAAAAAAAAGAAGTATTCACAGCCAAATTTCTAGATTACATTAAAAAGAGAAAAACGTTTGTTGGAAAACCAATCTCCAGCCATCTTGTGTTTCTACATGTCTTGAGAGCAGCGGCCCTCCCTTTGTCCAGACTGTTTTTAAGAGGTATAACCTTCAAAGATAGAGATAATATCTCCCTGTGGAGGAAAGGAAAGAAATGTTTACTTCCAACTGTAAAAGCTCTGGGTTCCCTAAACTCATGGTTCCTTTCCTGTAATGCAATCCACTGCATGCTCAAGTGTCACCTGACACTCTTCGCATCACCCTAAGAGAACTGAGGTCTGGGGAAGCTGTGCAAGAAAATACTAATATTCTGGCTACTACTTTTGTCATGAATAATAAAGTCCTTTGTCTCTGACCTAGGAGTGTCTTCAGTCAGCATCTATAAAATGCGACAAGCTAACTTGTTCCCTTGCAAGTAGGGTAATATTCTTAGATCCCTCACAGTTCTTGATAATCTGCGTTGATAAATTAAGTTGTATTGATAAATTAAGTGTATATATATGCATATGCTTAACATATATATAAAGTTTAAAATGGATTCATAGATCAGGATAGTACTTTGAGGAGGGAGGGACAAGAATGGGATATTGAGGAATTATAAATGAGGCTTCAGTAATATCTGTAATGTTTTATTTCTTTTTAAATGATCTGAATAAATTAGTAAGTTATTAACTGGGTGATAGGTAAATGGTTGTTATATTATTTTCTATACCTTTGCATAGATTTTTAATACCCATGTTAATTATAGAATTCCATGGTTGAGCAGAAAATTCCAGGCACCAAGTATTACATTATTCATCATTTCAGTCTCTTAGTTAGATAGCCTTCCAAAGATTTTTAACTTAACATTGAATAACTAAGATTACAAATTTTTTCCTCCTAGGAAAGCCAATTCTAATTTTAGGCAATACTCATCATTACTAGAAAGGCCCTCCTTGTTTTTATCCACATTACTGTCCCCTATAGCTTTTGTTCGTTAGACTTTATTTTATTCCTGCATTTATATAGTATAAATCTTAATAATTTTTTTTACAGAGGCAGTTATGGTATTGCACACACACACACACACACACACAAAGTAGAAAAGTAGAATCTAGTATTAAAAATCTCAGTTCAAATGCAGAATTTGCTGTTTTGCCAGTCACATGATCTTGCCTAAGGACTGGCACTCTTGTGGCCCTTACTTGCTTCAATTATAATACTAGGATAATAATACCTGTCCTTTATAACTCCTGGAGTTTTACTGAGGATTAATTGGTTCAGTTATATGAAGACTGTAAGTGTTAAAGTGCTATAAAATATGGTGTTTTTAAAGACTTCAGTCATTCTTTCTTGCTTTTCCCATCTCCCCTTTTTTTCTTTCCTTTTACTCTAGACAAACAAACCTAGTTTCACCAACCATTCTGTATGAAAGCTGTTTGAGTATCTTCTCACCATCCTGATTCTTCTCCCTTGAGTATGTTGAGCAAAGGACTGTGTCTTTCTTATTCTACTTCAAATATAAACTCAAAACAATCCAAGGACAGAAAAAAAGATCATTGTATGAATAACTAACTTTAAAACTATGATAATCAATCATAAAAGGACAAAAGCATTTACAGCTCCTTTTCCAATTGCAAAGAATAAAATATTATTTTAAAACTTATATCATTGTAGCTTTAGTCTTGAGTTAAAGCCAAAAAACACAAAGGTTACAAAAAGCCTCAAAGATTTATGATTTTTTAAAAATAGACACAAATGCAAAGTATGAATATAAATGTAAGAAAGAGTACAGTTGAGAATCATGGCTTTCGTGTGAAATGTAGGTTCAAATTCTGACTAGCTTCTACTCAGTTCTAAACCTTGGTTTTCTCCTCTATTAGGATATTGTAATATACTGTATTGATTACATGAGGTAAGTGTTAAACTCAGTGCCTTCCAAGTAAGTAATTACCTTAGTCATCTAGAGCTGCTATAACAGAAATAACCACAAGTGGATGGTTTCAACAAACAGAAGTTTTTTCTCTCACAATCTGGTAGGCTGGGAGTCCAAATTTAGGGCGTCAGCTCTAGGGGAATGTTTTCTGTCTGCTGGCTCTGGAGGAAGGTCCTTGTCTTCCCCTAGTCTAGGAACTTCCCAGGTGCAGGGACCCTGGGTCCAAAGGAGGGGCTCTGTTCCTGGAGCTGCTTTCTTGCTGATATGAGGTCCCCAACTCTCTGCTCACTTCCTTTTATCTCTTATAAGATAAAAGGTGATGCAGGCCACACCCCAGGGAAACTCCTTTTACATTGGATCAGGAATGTGACCTGAGCAAGGGTGTTATATCCCACCCTAATCCTCTTGAACATAATCTAATCTTGCCTCATTAACCACAGGCAGAGATTAGGAATTACAACACCTAGAGAAATTACATCAATCACAAAATGGAGGACAACCACACAATACTGAGAATCATGGCCTAACCATGTTGACACATATTTTGGGGGGACACAATTCAATCCATGACAGTAGTCAATAAGTAAAGGTGTTATTATAAATTAATTTACAAACCTACCCTCACAAAGACATATTTAAAGTTGTACACTTGTGGATATTCTTATATAAATGCCAATTGTTTGATCCTGTATCTTAATATTGTAAAATAATGAAAAAAATATTTGTTCACCATTTCAGAAATTTAGCTTTCCAACACTGTCTTATTTTCCTTTAGTTTTATTTCTAGCAGTTGTAAAACTATGCTTCAAAATTATTAGGATTGAGAAGATTTCATTCTTTCTTTCTAAAGAATTCTCTTCTTTTCATAATATCCAATCATCTGTTATCAGATTGAGTCTCAGTTTCTAGGCTATAATTTAGCCAGCAATTTCATATTAATTTGGATTTTTTGAAATATGAACAAAATTTTCAGACTGAATTTTTATAATTTATTTATATTTTAACTAGTAAATTTTGGAAAATATATAATTTTTCTAAATAATTTTATTAAACACCAAATATTTTTTCTTTAATTTTTTGAAGTATATTTTGAATGTTCCATAGAACAAGTTTCAGATATAATAGCTACATGAGTTACAATCAGTTTTACGGTCAATAGGAGCCCTGGTGGTGCAGTGGTTAGGTGCTTAGCTGCTAACCAAAGTTCAGTGATTTGAACCCACCATCTGCTCTGAGGGAGAAAGGTGTGCCAACCTGCTTCTGTAAAGATTTACAGCCTTGGAAACCCTTGAGACAGTTCGCCTCTGTCTTACAGAGTCTCTATTAGTCACAATGGACTTAACGGCAGTGGGTTTATAGTTGCAAACACTACATTCCTGCATCCCATTTTGGCTAAATATAATCTAGGCTTAAGAATTCTTAAGATCCACCTCTTTTCTTTCTTTTTTTTTTTTTGTGCGTGTGTGTATGCATTTTTCCCTTCTTCCTTTTGAGGACAATACAAACATTATTGAGCCTTATTTTACGGAAAGGAGGAACAGGAGACTGCTGCAATGATCAATGTCCCTGTACTATGAAAATCTAAATTGTCTAATAGGGTTAGGATAAGAATCCATGAAACATTAATTTTCTATAATAAAATCTGGTATAATGTTGATGCACATATCAGTAAGTTTTTAAATTAATTAGGCCTGTATTCTAATCTTGGGTTATTCCCTTCTTCTTTCAGGAATTCAAATTTTCCATATATACAGTAAAGGTGCTGGACTAGATCAGTGTGTCCCAAACTTAAGGTATTTGTGTGCTGCCCTTATAATGGTTGACACACTCACAAAATGTTTGTTATTTTATTTATCTTATATTCTACTTACCACACTTCTTGATTATATATGGAAGCTATAATAGTCTACCATAAATGGAAAGCCAGTGTTACTTTTTTTTTTTTTTAGTAGAAGGTTACCATAAAATTGCAATTAAACTAGAACCGAATAGCCTTGCATAGGCAAGACTCATTCTGTAGTTTGATCACTCTTTGGGGAAAAGGGAGATTAGCTCCTGTTAGAGCAGTGTCAAAGACAACTTGAATCTAATTATCTATTCCCTAAACATAATCCAAATACTCAAAAGAGAGTTAAAAGGGAAACAACCTCTTTGTTGATGTTTATTTAATGCAGTGCCTATCAGGGCCAGGCCTCTCACCTGGCTGGATGATTTTTCATGTTAGCTCTCTAAGGGCATATGCTCCTAGGATTTTTAATTGCAGAGAAAAATTAGGAGTACTAATGACAACGATGTTACTACTGATAATTATTTAGCTAAATGTACTGAGCTCTTATTATGTGAAAGATAATAATGAAAGTACTTCATATACTTTTCCCATTTAATCCCCCTGACAACCCTATGAGACACGTGCTGTTGTAATCCAAATTATAGACAAAGAAAGGAAGACAAACTGAGGTTGCAATACTATCACCAGAAAAACAAAGAGAGGAGATTGAGAAACTAAAATACATATATTTTTAATTCAAGAAAATGAGTAGAATCAAAAATATAATTCTCAGAGTAAAATCACAAATTAATCTACTCATAAAGAAATCCCCAAGGGAGTTTTCACATGACCTAAGAATTAAGCTTTTTTATTTTTTAAAAACATGCAGAAGGCACGTGTATTATTGCATTGCTAGTACCTAGCAAAATGTATGACACATAGTAGGGATTGAGTGCCTGTTGAGGGAAAGCAGTGAGGTGGAAATGAAGGAAAGAATCAAGAAACAGAAAACAGCATAGAACAAAGGACTAAGTGGATAAGAAATACATACAATGAATTACACAGGTAATGGTATGACCTTTAGAGTCCAGAATCAATCAAGGTAACACTTGGACTATGGTAACTTTATAAAGGAGTTGGATGATCAGCTTGCCGAGGTTCTAAACTTTTATCACAAGTACTGGGTTTGCCAAGCCAATGAAATTTCTGTTTACCAGCAGTATAGGGTAAGAATTCTGAATAGTGCTAGTGAGGCATGCACAAATCAGCAATTTATAAGAATATTTTATTTTGGATTGCATGCCCACTATTATCCTTACATTGAGCCAAATTATAATTTGGATTCATATATCTTATACATTGTGTGTGAATTGTGAACATGAACATAAGATGAGGTTGATTTAATTTGCCCGGAATTAGAATTCTATAACAACAATGGAAGTATGGTTTCTGGGTCTTAGCCAAACAATAAAACAAATTGATGGCCATTTATTTTTCATTCTGTTTTGGCTTTATTTATATTGGCATGATTATAGGTGTAGATCTCTGTAAATAGGCTAACCACAATTTAGTACAAAGCTATTTGTTCCAAGAGCAAAAATTGAAATATCAATGCATTTTGGAATCCCAACATCACTTTTGGGATTGCAAACTTTATTACTCTTTTGCAATTTTTTTTGACAATTTTAGGATGGTTACTTATAGAGGTTTGCATGTTGAGTAAAGAAAGGAGAATGTGAACTTCCTTCAACTCTAAATCATGAATCCTTAGATCCAGGAACAAATGCTTACTTTTATTTTTGTTACTTTAATCGACTTGAGTGTCCTGTCAAGTTATTCTGGTTACTATTGTCTTATATCTAGCGAGACCTAATTTTTGTAGCTATCACTTATTCACCATCAAATATCTGGAAATATACAAAAACATGGGAATAAAAAATAGGGGCCCTCATGAAGTGGAAAGGAAGTAAGAATGAAATCATTAAAACCTCCTAAACATTATTTGTAAAATATCCCAAAGATCTTCTTTTCTTTACAGACTGTTTTTTTCTGTTGTTTTTATTGTTTGTTTCATTTTTCATATTTTAGACACAAATCTAATGAGACTGCTTATTTGGTTTCTTAAGCCACAACAAAAATAACAAATTAAAAAGAGATGATTTTGCAGGATGCAGGCATACTGACAGTTGCAAGACATGGGAGCTGGAAAACCAGAAGAGAATAAGATAAACACTGCTTGAAGCTGAGACAAGATGTCAAATCATGACAGTCTTGGGTATTTATTGAACAGGTATTTTTCGGACCTTGCTAAAATCAGGGGAGTCTGAAGGTCCCAATTAATTAAACAGAAGTTTTGTGACAGCAAGAGCTAAAGTGTTTTACATTTCCTATTTATTTTCCACACTCTCATATTAACTAACATTTAGGTAGTACTTACATTGGTATCAACTGGTGAGATAAATTTTGTTCTGATCTTATATTCTGATCAGATAAAGAGCCTCCAATTTAGGGATGGCCATTTACGACAGACGGAAGGTTTTGCCCACAACCAGAAGGTCACTTCCAAGGGGCTGAAGCTTTCTTATTTTTTTAATTATTTTATCTGGAACAGAGATAATATATTATGTTTACAACAAATAATAATTTTATTACCTCCTTTGAGGCAGAGTCACTAGGGATGTCCCTTTCTTAACTATAGTAGCAACATTGCATCGGTTTTCCAAGCATCACGTTTGAATTGTTTTAATAGGTTACGTTGTCTTTGTAAAATCTTGCTACATGAAGTGTGATTCTTGTACCAGTAGCATCAATGTCACCTGGGAGTTTGGTCAAACTGCAGTATTCAGGCCATAGTGCAAACCTCCTGAATCAGAATAATTTATGAAGATTTTAATAATATCTTCAGCTGAATTACAGTACATTAAAGTTAGAGAGACACTGTTCTAAAAGATAGGATATAGGCTTTATGTCAACTTACTTAGAAGTTGTTTATTTCACTATTTTCCTTAGAAATTAATTGTATGGTGCTTCCAGAGAGTTTGAGGCTTATGGAGCAAAACCTGACAATTAGAATGTCGAAACACAAGCAAATTATCTTTTTTATTTAAGGAGTAACATCCTGTCAAAATCTAGCAAAACATCCAATGTTCATGGAAATTTTGCTGTGTCAGATGAGAAAATCTTTAAATTACATTCATTGCATTTTTTTAAGATGGCTGGAATGTTTACTTCGAAATACTGAAATAGTTCTATTTAAAATAGTTAAAATAATAAACTTTTTGCACCCATTGTTGTAGTTCACTTTGTTTTCTGATTTGCCAAATAAATAGGGTGACACTTTAAGTTACCTAGTTTCTGAGCTCTACATAAGGAAAGATGCTCTATTTGCACATCAAGTACCTGGTCATTATATTTGAATATGGCACCTACAGTTACTTTTAAATTTTGTCAGGTAAAAAATAAGTTTTTATGTTGAAAACATATTGGAGAAAATAAAGCAAAAGGAGAGGAGGAGGGAGATATTAGAATTGAGTTATTGAGAAATTTAGCTGTAAGGTTCTCAAAGAGCTGAGAACTGATACCTCATAGATTTATGTTTGTATTTAATTATATTTTTTTACTTTGCAAATACAGTTAATGAGTGTTTTAACACTAAACATATCTGATGCATGTATTTATGTATCTACTTTTTTATGTTTATATGTATATAGAATAATTATTCCAATATCATAAAAAGTTATTGTGGAAGATGCAATCAAACATTGTAAGAGTTATAAATCAATTTTGGCTAGTCCAATGGAAGATACATTTGTATAAATATTTTTGCTGTTTCTGCTGGGCTCTCTGAACATGTAGACTCAACTTATCAGCCAGTATTTACAGTGTAATTATTATAAGCTAGTACTCCACTAGATCTCGAACAGGTAGGCAAAGTTTGCAAGAGATATATTGTTTTTATTTCCTTTATTCATGCCAGCTGCTTTAGAACCTGTTTTCACTTTTGAAAGCTGCTGTAAGTTATTCTGAAAGCAGGGGTAAGTTATTCACCCATAAAATGACATTAATAGTATTTCAAGTAATAGATTACTGGAAGGTTAACATGCAAAGGAACTAAACTTTTCCCTATACCATTGAGAACTTAATGATACCTCAATAAAATCTATGGAAATTTTGGCTATGCAAAATTAATGCACAAAAACGGAAAAGAGTGTATGCTATTTCTATAGTTAGCAAAAAATTATTATATACAATATTATACAGGATTATATTATAGTATATTTTATCACACCATTAGGCCTAATCTATTAAAAAATCACACCATGAACATTAGCATATAAGACCATTGGTATTATACTATATACTATTTTAAGTTCTTAGGCTCTCAATTAGACAGCTTTTTTGCAATTAAGTTCCACGATTGGTTAAATTGTAATTATTAAATTGCACTTCTCATTAAGAGTGTACTAATTTCCGATGAGATGTAGTTTAGATTTGGTTTCACTTGATAAGGTTTAATTCAAAAACACTGATTGGTAATTAAAGACATTGCTCTCTGTATGGAGCAGAACACTGTAACTGAAGGCTTTCTGTCTTCTTTCATTTTCTACTTTCTTCTCTCCTTACAAGGAACTGCCTTATATTTATTTAAAACAGAGACAAATAAAATGTATTTGTAGATTTTTCTTGCAATCAGGCCGTACCACACAGAACATAAATGCTAGACATCTTCTGTACATCTAAAATATAATGCCTGTCACTTATTTCTCCAATTTCTATATCCCTTTCTCCTTATGGCACCATTGTGACTCTGAGTGTGAGGTGCCCAGGTGTTAGAAAAAAATTATTAGAAAGAATAGAGGCAAGTTAAAAAGTCCATTCTAGCATTGATTGATTTTAACTTTTTAACCTTTCCGTTCTTATAAATGGTAGTAGGGAAAAGAAGGTTCAAGGGAGTTTATAACTGTAACTAAAGTGGTTTTAGCCAGGCTCCAGAGTCATTCACTGAATCATAGTTTATAGTTTTCAAGAGTGCACTTAAATCCCTAAAGTGGTGCATGGCATGAACAGCCTAAAAAAATCTTTGTATATATTAAGTCATCACTATCTGAACTGCAAGTAAATCACTATTGTGGTTAAATGAAATCACAAAAGTATTGATGAATTATACATTTATCAATCTTGATTATAGACAAGAATGGTCTTTGGGGAATAAATTACATTTTTCCCACATAAATTTAATATGTAATATCTCACATTATATATTGTAATAGAGTACTAATTATTTTAAATATTTGAACACCTCCTTCTGGTGTTTGCTCATAGGGCATCTTGGTGAGTCCTGACCTGATCACCACTGTACTAAAAATTGCAATAGCCATCTACCCAACACTCTCTAACCCTCTTCCCTGTTGTGCATTTTCTCCTTAACATGTATATATATTTTTATAATATTTTCTCCACCATAAGAGTGTAAGCTACATGATACCAGGGATTTTTTTTTCTGTTGTTCACTGCTATTGCCAGGACCTAGGAAAATGCCTGGAAATTAATAAGTGCCCAATAAGTATTTGTTTAGTGAGTAAATCTCAGAACAATGCTGAAGAGTAAACTGCAACATTGATGGTTTTGTTTTGTTGTTGTTGTTTTTGTTCAGTGCCATCGAGTCAGTTCTGATTCATAGAGACTCTATGTACAACTGTTTTAGATGGTGGCTGTCTTAGTTATCTAGTGCTACCATAACAGAAATACCACAAGTGGATGGCTTTAACAAAGAGAAATTTTTCTCTCACAGTCTAGTAGGATACAAGTCCAATTCAGGGGGGCAGCTCCAGAAGAAGGCTTTCTCTCTGTTGGCTCTGGAGAAGGGTCCTTGTCATCAATCTTCCCTGGTCAAGGAGCTTCTCAGTGCAGGGACCCTGAATCCAAAGGATGTGCTATTCTCCTGGCTCTTGTTTCTTGGTAGTATGAGTTCCCCATGTCTCTCTGCTCGCTTTTCTCTTTTATATCTCAAAAGAGATTGGTTTAAGACACAATCTAATCTTGTAGATTGAGTCCTGCCTCATTAACATAACTGCCACTAATCCCAGCTCATTAATATCATAGAGATAGGATTTACAACACATAGGAAAATCACATCAGATGACAAAATGGTGGATAATCACACAATACTGGGAATCATGGCCTAGCCAAATTGATACACGTATTTTTAGGGGACACAATTCAATGCATGACAGAAACATAATGTTTTTATATATTGTCATTTTGAGAATAGAATTCATTTGAAATATTTTCACATTTAGAAACTTCTTATGTTCAAGTATAGTCAAGCATTTACAATTGCTATAGTATAAAATTGTTGCTAATGACAATGAAATATTTTCTGAGAAACCAAACAAACAGATATATATGGATTATGGTAAATCTCTCTTCTTCCTCATCCTTTCCTCACAAAGAAAAATATTTTTAAATAACAAATGTCAGCTTTAGTATTAAGAATAACCTATGCTTTATTTCTTCAGACTTGCCGAACATCAAAATGCTTGTCAAATTGACCTTTCTCTACATACTTCTTTCCACAGTCGTGTAGTGGTTTTAATGGTGGCCCCCAGAAAAGATACCTCCATGTCTTAGTTCCTGGAAACTATAAATGTGACCGTATTTAGAAAAAGGGTTTTTGCAGATGTAATTAAGAATCTTGAAATGAGGAGATCATTCTGGATTACCTGAGTGGACCCTAAATTCATTGACAAGAGACACACAGAGGAGAAGGCAATATGAAGATGAAGGCAGAGATTGGTGTGAAGCCTCTCTAAAACCAGCAATATCCATACCCATTGCAGCCGAGTAAGTTCCGACTCATAGTGACCCTATATGACAGAGTATAACTGCCCCATAGGATTTCCAAGGAGCAGCTGGTGGATTTGAACTGCCAACGTTTTGGTTAGCAGCTAAACGCTTAACCACTGTGTCACCAGTGCTCTGAACCCTCTCCAGAACCGTGAAATAACAAATTTCTGTTATTTGAAGCCATGATATTGGTAGTAATTTTGGTACAGCAGCCTCAGGAACCTAAACAAGCCCTTTGCATCTTCCTTCTTTTGGACATTTTTTTTTTTTTTCAGTAATAGTAAAATACTTGTCTTTAGGACAAAAACTCTTGAAATTTCTAACCTTATCCTTCTTTTCAAATGTCAATTTTAAAAGCTTAGCTATTTTGTTACTTAACAAAATGACTAAAGAGTTATCAAAACCCAGGAACAATAATGATAATCTTGATGTCAAAACAATTTATTACAGGAAAGAAAACATTTCTTTGGCTACTTCCTATGAAGTTCAAGAAAAGTGGAGGTCAGTTTGAGTCTGCACGATAACTATTGAGGTTGAAAATAGCAACAAATTGACACATGGGAAAACAGGTCTTCATCAATTTTTCTTTTTTTTAAATTTTAGCACTAACAAGATACTTAGTGACTTCACAAGCTCATATATCTAGAGATGATCTACAGGAGTGTTTTCCACTTTGTCGTATCTTTACTGAGAAACATTAGTAGAAGATTTTAAGAATGGACTCAGTTTTGTTGCACAAAATGGGTTCTTCCTCAAAGTTCCTATAGCACTCACTTTTGTCATGATTTATCTGGAAATTTATCCTAGCCTTTTTTATAGCAACTCTTATTTCCAAAAATGATTATAAAATGTTTTATTAATATTAATTTCCCACAAGTATATACCATTTTATCTCAAATGATATAGATGCTTGGAGACAATGCCATCTCTTATGCATTTTTCCCAGACCATGTAGCACAGTGTTTTGCATGACTCAAGTGCTGAAAATTGATTGATCTTCTTTTAATAATATGGAATTTTGATCTTTTATTTAAACAACCAAAAAACACACTATATAATAAGCATTCTCAATTTCTTTTCTTGTGTCTATTATCCTTTCCTATTAAATCTGGGCAGTTCATTTGTGTCTTCTTTGTAACTTTGGAAGGTAACGAATGAATCAAATTAGACATTGGATGTTCAAGAGTTGAGAAACAGGAACTACAAAATAAATTACTCCAGCCAAATTTCTAGGTATACAGATGAACTACCATGCTGCTATGGAAAACCAGGCTTCCAGGTGTGCATTACATCTCCAGTTGGGCAACATACTCAAGACCTGCCTCTAGCAGCTCTCTCAATTTCCAATATCAAGAAAATCATAGTATCTACTCAATCATCACCTGCAAACATTTTTAAACTATCAAACAAACACAAATCCACTTTTGATGACCCACATCTATTCCATCAGTAAATTGTATTGTCTCAAACTTCAAAATATAATCAGAATCTGACCATTTCTTACCACCTACACCATCACTATACTCTTCTGAGTACCCATTTTCTCTTCTCTGGTTGCTAGCTTCCAGTGATACTCTCTCAACACAGTAACCTAAGTGATACTTTTAAAAGTTAAGTGGTATCATGCTACTCTTGAGCCATAGGTCCCCATTCCCTGTGAATGAAAACCAATACCCCTACAGTTTATGTAGAACTGGTGACACAGTGGTTAAGAGCTTCACCGCTCCTTGGAAACCCTCTGGGGCAGTTCTACTCTGTCCTATAGGGCCATTATGAGTTGGAATCCACTCTACAGCTTTGGGTTTGTTAGTTTTTAAATAATGTTTTATGCCATGACTACCTTTGGCAGTCTCATTAATCCTATGGACCCTCCCTCAAAGTTACCAAATGCATAAAAGATCCTAAGATTTAAAAGAAACTCAAGTACACTGAAATATAGCTATCAAAATATTAAATATAATACAGCAATATATATGCTTTCTCATTAGTGTTTTAAATAAAATGTAATCGCACTGGATCTAATAACTACTGGAATTTTGAAGTAATCATTACTATAAATGATAGTCTTAAATACTTGCAAGAACTATAATATAAGAAAATATCTGTTATTGATTTTGTGACAAAATCATACATAATGCTAATACTACTATATTAAGAGATGTTAAATTTCAGCTAGACATGCGTATTAGGTTCTTATTGCTACTGCAATACTACAAATTTAATGGCCTAAAACAACACAAATGTATTATCCTATAGTTCTGCAGTCAGAAGTCTGAAATCAGCTTTACTGGGCTAAAAGCAAAGTACTGACAGCCCTGTGTTCCTTCTGGAGGCTCTAGGGAGGATCTAATTTCTTGTTTTGTTGTTTGTTTGTTTGTTTTGTTTTGTTTTTCAGCTTCTAGAGGCCACCAACATTCCTGGGCTAGTGTTCCTTTTTTCCATCTTGAAAGCACACCACCACTACTTCTGCTTTCATCCATCCATCTTCTCTCTCTAACTCTAATCCTTCTGTCTCCCTCTTAAAAAAGGCCCCTGGGATTACATTGGATCCACCATGATAATCCATGATAATAGCCCCTTCTCTAAATCCTTAATTTAATCACATTTGCATTGTCCGTTTTACCATGTTGTTGTTGTTATGTGCTAATTCATAGTGACCCTATGTACAACAGAACCAAACACTGCCCTGTCCTGCACCATCATCACAATCATTATTATGCTTGAGCCCATTGTTGCAGTCACTGCGTCAATCCATCTTGTTAAGGGCCTTCCTCTTCTTTGCTTACCCTCTACTTCTCACCAAGCATAATGTTCTTCTCCAGGTACTGATTCCTCCTGATAACATGTCCAACATATGTGAAATTCAGTCTCGCCATCCTTGCTTCTAAGGAGCATTCTGATTTTACTTCTTCCAAGACAGATTTGTTTGTTCTTTTGGAGGTCCATGGTATATTCAGTATTCTTCACCAACACCACAATTCAAAGGCATCAATTCTTCTTCTATCTTCCTTATTCATAGTCCAGCTTTCACATGCATATGAGGCAACTGAAAACACCATGGCTTGGATCTGGCGCACCTTAGTCTTCAAGGTGATGTCTTTGCTTTTTGACATTTTAAAGAGGTCTTTTGCAGCAGACCATCTCAATAATAGATTTGACATGTTGAACACTAATGGCCGAAGACCAGACAGGTTGTGGAATGACATCAAGGACATCATACAGGAAGAAAGCAAGGGGTCATTAAAAAAACAGGAAAGAAAGAAAAGACCAAAATGAATATTAGAAGAGGCTCTGAAACTTGCTCTTCAACATCGAGTAGCTAAAGAGAAAGGAAGAAATGACGAAGTAAAAGGACTGAACAGAAGATTTCAAGGTGGCTGCTTGTCATGGATTGAATTATGTCCCCCCAAAAATGTGTGCATCAGTTTGGCCAGGCCATGATTCCTGGTATTGTGTGGGTTTCCTATATGTTGTAAATCCTGCCTCTATGATGTTAATGAGGGAGGATGGGAGGCAGTTGTTTTAGTAAAACAGGACTCAGTCTACAAGATTGGATTGTATCCAGAGGCAATGTCTTGAGATATAAAAGAAGTGAGCAGTGAGACAGGGGTACCTCATACCATCAAGAAAGCAGTGCGGGGAGCAGAGCGCGTCCTTTGGACCGGGGTTCCTGTGCCGAAAAGCTCCTAGTCTGGGGGAACACTGATGAGAAGGCTGAGAGAGAGAAAGCCTTCCTCTTGAGCTGATACCCTGAATTTGGACTTTTAGCCTACTTTACTGTAAGGAAATAAACTTCTCTTTGTTAAAAGCATCCACTTGTGGTATTTCTGTTACAGCAGCACTAGATAACTAAGACACTGCTCAAGAAGATAAACTAATTATAATGACTTTTACCGTATACAGCAACCTATTCATAGGTTCCTGGGATTAGGATGTGAACATCTTTGGGGGAGGGGGCATTTTTCAGCCTATCATGACATAACTGAAAAAATACGATTTTCCCAATCTCATCTTATTTCATGAATGAATATCTCGCATTTTATTCCCAGACCAGAGTTAAGAAACTTTGCCGTTTCTTAACATACATACAAAGTCTGTGTCTCCAGTATCTGCTAGAATTTTCTCTTCTACTGTCTTCCTCCCTTGATAATACCGCCAATGCGCATCTAAGCTTTTTCTCTGTTTTCCTTATTCCATAGCATATAGCACCCTCCAGCATACGTGATTCACTTATATATTGCTTTACTATTTATTGTGTGACTCCCCTGACCTCACCTACAGTCATTTCCACTGAAATGACGGGTGTCTATCTAGTTACTGATGTCTCACAAGTTCCTTGGAACAATCCCAGCACTTACTAGATACTCAAAGATACTTTTTGAAAGAATTAAAATTAAACACACTAATGCACTAACAAGGTTGAGGATGTAGTTTTATTTTATAGGACAGTGTTATAACTTTACCTCTATTTCTGGTTCATTTACTCAAAGAATCAATGTGTAAGAGAGCAGAGGAGTAGAAAGCTGCGAGATAAACCAGAGAACAACAAGAATAACAACAAAGCCTGCTAGAAATGATGGTGTGTAGAGTCAATCCTGGAGCTGCAAATGCACTGCTTACTCATACACACTCTCTTTGTTTGATAAAAAAGAGATGGCCAATGTGTTTGTCGAAAGAACATATGAGTGCTTCATGTTAACTCTAACGCTCTTTCAGAAATTCAGGTTTTTAAAGATAACAAGGGAAAGATTAGTCCAAAGGACTAATGGACCACAACTACCACAGCCTCCACCAGACTAAGTCCAGTACAACTAGATGGTGCCCGGCTACCACCACTGA
>NW_004443968.1:22195638-22227367 GCF_000243295.1 Trichechus manatus latirostris
GGGATCACAATAGAGGGTCCTGGACAGAGCTGGAGAAAAATGTAGAACAAAATTCTAACTCACAAAAAAAGTCCAGACTTACTGGTCTGACAGAGACTGGAGAAACTCCGAGAGTATGGCCCCTGGACACCCTTTTAGCTCAGTAATGAAGTCACTCCCAAAGTTCCCCCTTCATCCAAAGATTAGACAGTCCCATAAAACAAAACGAGACTAATGGGGCACAACAATCCAGGGACAAGGACTAGAAGGCAGGAGGGGACAGGAAAGTTGGTAATAGGGAACCCAAGGTTTAGAAGGGACAGTGTTGATATGTTGTGGGGTTCTTAACTATTGTCATAAAACAACGTGTACTAACTGTTTAATTAGAAACGATTTGTTCTGTAAACCTTCAACTGAAGTACAATAAAAAAAAAAGAAATTTCAAGTTTTTAAACGGAAGTGGTGTCCCGTTTTTTTAAATATGGATGTTGCCAAGATGAGAACAAAAAGGGGGAAGGAGCATCCCCAAACTATTAATAATCTCTGAAACCTTGGCAAAAATTTCAGATACCTCAGTAAATAATAAAAGTAGCAAGGCTCTTGAAAGTGAGCTGATTAATCTTTTGCCATTTTTTGCAGGGAAAATGTGATGGATGATGAAGAAAACATAATATAATGTCTTTAAACGTTTAAAAAACCTTAAACAAATTTCCATATCTAATGGTAAAGAAAAACAAAATAGTCACTGTAAAATTGAGGATGACTGACTTGTCATGGATAGAAAACTAACTTAAAGACAAGAAACAAAGATGAATAAGCATTGGTAAAGTCTGATTCAAAATTTAATTAATTGTTTAGATAATGGAGTACACAGTGAACAGGCAAAACAAGAATAAACAACTGGGTTTTAAAAAAAATATTAAGAGCAGTTTCACAGAAGTACAAAATGCAAAATAATACATTTAACAGAAAATGATGCATATTTTATTTACACAAACCTTGTAGGCTACCAAAAAATCAGCAGTCCGAATTCATCAGCTGCTCCTTGGAAACACTATGGTGCAGCTCTACTGTGTCCTATAGTATTGCTGTGAGTTGGAATTGACCGGACAGCAATGGATTTTGGGTTTTTTTTTTTTTTGGTTTGAGTCAAATGTTAGGTCCCAGGATGTGTCTGATGCGTTAGGTGAACAATTACCCAAAGCCAGTGTCATCGTGAAGTTAGTTCTTGCAATCTCCTCTCCACAGCCTTCTTTTTGGGTCAAGAGGAAATATCAGGTAAGAAAGAAAAAAGCATTTTTATGTGAGAACATATTCTGGACAGATATATCAACTGGATTGGTTTATGAAATTTCGGATGTGGGAAATTCATGCATTAATAAAAGCGTCAGTTGGATTGTTTTATGGTATTCAGCTGTAGAGAAATTAGTGTATTAGGACTGCTTTTGTTGCAAGTGATAGACACATAAAACTAGCTTAAGAAGCAATACCAAAAACCAAATCCATTGCTGTTGAGTCGATTCCAACTTACAGCGACCCTATAGGACAGAGTTTAACTGCCCCACAGGGTTTCCAAGGAGCACCTGGTAGATTTGAACGGCCGACCTTTTGGTTAGCAGCTGAACTCTTAACCACTATGCCACTAAGGTTTCCTTAAGTAAAGATACAAAAGATAATCTATTAACTTACATAACTAGAAATTCAGGGAATTTCTCTTTCTTTGTCAGTTATACAGTGTGATTCCTTATGTCAGAGAATAGGAGTCCATACATAAAATTACAGACCCCTATAACACGAGCTTAGGAACCGACTAGAAAGGACCTGTCCTTAGAGTTCTAGGAAAAACAAAAAAACATGGTAAGCCATGATAGGCATGTGTTGGATCATGTGACCATCACTGACCCAACTGGCTAGCCAAGGGACTAATGTACTGTATTTAGCTGGACCTAGTTCTCCTGGAGCCCTGGTGGTGCAGTGGTTACAAGCCTGGCTGCTAGCCAGAAGGTTAGCAGTTTGAATTCACAAGCTGCTTCTTGGAAATCGAATGGGGCAGTTCTACTCTGCACTGTAGGGTCATTATGAGTTGGAATCAACTGGACAGCAGCAGATATTTTTTAGGTCTCCTACCCACATCCCTGGCTTTGTGGAGAATGATTGACCCCACTCGAATTCTATTTAATAGCTTCTCTGGGAAAATAAAAGCGGAGGAAGGGGTGGTTTTTAGATACATAATGTAAAAAAAAAAAAAAAATACAAAAAAGTAACTGCTAATAAATTTTTCCATATTAGGGGGTCTGCTCATTTTTTGTGATAGCTGGGAAGTAATGAAATAAAAGCATTCCTTGAACGCTTTAAGGAGTCTCTGTGCGGTGCAAACCTTTAACACGCTCAGCTGCTAACTGAAAGTTTGAAGGTTTGAGTCCACCTAGAGGCACCTGGGAAAAAAGACTTGGCTATCTACTTCTGAAAAGTCATACACTGAAAACCCTATGGAGCACAATTCTACTCTGACACTCATGGGGTCTCCAGGAGTCAGAGTCAACCCTATGGCAACTGGTCTGAACACTTAAAAGAGGCTCTTCTAGAAGTAAAATGTTATTTTGAGGCCTCTGATATAAAAGAATTTGACTTGGAGGCCTTAGAGATAGATTTTGTGTACTGCTTTCTCTGCCAACTGTGGATAGCCCAAAAGAGGAGAAATGTCCTCCTTTTTCACATCCTCATATGAGATTATTTCCAGAACTCAGCTTATATATCACCTTCTCAGAGTGACCTTTCTTGACAATCCTAAATACTTTCTGTTAGTGTCTGTTATAATATTTTTATATGTAATATTTTTATATTATATTCAACTAACTCAATAAATGCTTGCTTCATAAATTATTGTCTACCATCACTGTTGTTGTTCTTAGGTGCCATCAAGTCGGTGCCAACTTATAGTGACTTTTTGTACAACAGAACGAAAAACTGCCTAGTCCTGTACCATCCTCATGATTGTTGTTATGCTTAAGCCCAATGTTGCAGCCACTGTGTCAATCCATCTCATTGAGGGTCTTCCTCTTTTTCGTTGGCACTCCACTTTACCAAGCATGATGTCCTTCTACAGGGACTACTCCCTCCTGATAACATATCCGAAGTATGTGAGACGAAGTCTCCTCATCCTTGCTTCTAAGGAGCATTCTGGGTGTACTTCTTCCAAGCAGATCTGTTCTTTCTTTTGGCAGTCCATGGTATATTCAGTATTCTTCATCAACACCACAACTTAAAGACATCAATTCTCTCTTCCTTATTCATTGTCCAGCCTTCACATGCATATGTGGCAATTGGAAACACCATGGCTTGGGTCAGGTGCACCTTAGTCTTCAAAGTGACGTCTTTGTTTTTTAACACTTTAAAGAAGTCTTTTACAGCAGATTTACCCAACTCTGTGTCCTTTGATTTTTTGACTGCTGCTTCCATGGGTGTTGATTGTGGATCCAAGTAAAATGAAATCTTTGATGACTTCAATCTTTTCTCCATTTATCATGATGCTGCTTATTGGTCCAGTTGTGAGGATTTTTGTTTCCTTTATGTCAAGGTGTAATCCATACTGAAGGCTATAGTCTTTGATCTTCATCAGAAAGTGCTTCCAATACTCCTCACTTTCAGCAAGCAAGGTTGTTTCATCTGCATTATGCAGGTTGTTAATGAGTCTTCCTCCAATCCTGATGCCGTGTTCTTTTTCATATAGTCCAGGTTCTTGGATTACTTGCTCAGCATACAGATTGAGTAAATATGGTGAAAAGATACAACCCTGATGCACACCTTTCCTGACTTTAAACCACGAAATATCCACTTGTTCTTTTTGAACGACTGCCTCTTGGTCTATGTACAGTTTCCTCGTGAGCACAAGTAAGTGTTCTAGAATTCCCATTCTTCACAATGTTATCCATAATTTGTTGTGATTCACACAGTAGATGTCTTTGCATAGTCAATAAAACTCAGGTAAACACATTTCTGGTATTCTCTGCTTTCAGCCAGGATCTGTCTGACATCAAAAATGATATCCCTTGTTCCATGTGCTCTTCTGAATCCAGCTTGAATTTCTGGCAGTTCCCTGTGGATGTACTGCTGATGTACACTTTTGAGTGCTGTTCAGCAACATTTTAGTTGCATGTGATATTAATGATATTGCTCAATAATTTCTATATTTGGTTGGATCACCTTTCTTTGGAATAGGTATAAATATGGATCTTTCCGGTGGGTTGGTCAGATAGCTGTCTTACAAATTTCTTGGCATAGATGAGTGAGCACTTCCAGTTTGCTGAAACATCTCAGTTGGTATTCCATCAATTCCTGGAGCCTTATTTTTCACCAATGTCTTCACTGCAGCTTGACTACTTCCTTCAGTGCCATTGGTTCTTGATCATATGCTACCTCCTGTAATGACTGAACACTGACCAATTCTTTTTGGTACAGTGACTCTGTGTATTCCTTCTATCTTATTTTGATGATTCCTGTGCCATTCAGTATTTTGCCTGTAGAATCCTTCAATATTGCAATTCGAAGCTTGAATTTTTTCTTCAGTTCTTTCAACTGGAGAAATGATGAGCATGTTCTTCCTTTTCAGTTTTCTAACTCCAGGTCTTTGAATGTTTCATTATAATACTTTACTTTGTCCTCTTGAGCCGCCCTTTGGAATCTTCTGCTCAGCCCTTTTCCTTCATCATTTCTTCTGTTTGTTCTAGGTACTCAACATTCAAGAGAAAGTTTCAGAGTCTCTTCTGACATCCATTTTAGTCTTTTCTTTCTTTCCTGTCTTTTTAATGACCTCTTGCTTTCTTCATGTATAATGTCCTTGATGTCATTCCACAACTCATCTGGTATTTGGTCAATAGTGTTCAATGCATCAAATCTATTCTTGAGATGGTCTCTAAATTCTGGTGGGACATACTCAAGGTCGTAGTCTGGCTCTCATGGACTTGTTCTAATTTCTTCAGTTTCAACTTGAACTTACATATAAGCAATTGATGGTCTATTCCAAAGTTGGCCCTTGACCTTGTTCTGACTGATGATATTGAGGTTTTCCATAGTCTCTTTCCACAGATGTAGTCAATTTGATTCCCGTGTATGCCATCCAGCACGGTCCATGTTTATCTTCGCCATTTATGTTGTTGAAAAAAAGTATTTACAATGAAGATGTCATTGGTCTTGCAAAATTCTATCATGTGATCTACAGCATGGTTTCCAGCACCAAGGCCATGTTTTCCAACTACCAATCTTTGTTTCCAACTTTTGCATTCCAATCACCAGTAACTATCAATGCATCCTGATTGCATGTTTGATCAATTTCATACTGCAGAAGTTGGTAAAAATTTTTAATTTCTTCATCTTTGTCCTTAGTGGTTGGTGCATAAATTTGAATAATAGTCCTATTAACTGGTCTTCCTTGTAGGTATATGGATATCATCGTATCACTGACAGCATTGTACTTCAGAATATGTCTTGAAATGTTCCTTTTGATGATGAATAAAATGTCGTTCCTCTTGAAGCTGTCATTCCAAGTATAGTAGACCATATGATTGTCCAATTCAAAATGGCCAATACCAGTCCATTTCAGCTCACTAACGTCTAGGATATTGATGTTTATGTGTTCCATTTTATTTTTGATGATTTCCAATTTTCCTAGATTCATACTTTGTGCATTCCATGTTCCAATTATTAATGGATGTTTGCAGCTGTTTCTTCTCATTTTGAGTCATGCCCCATCACCAAATGATGTTCCCAAAAATTTCACTCCATCCATGTTATTAAGATCTACTCTACTTTGAGGAGGCAGCTCTTCCCCAGTTGTCTTTTGAGTGCCTACTAACCTAAGGGGCTCATCTTCTGGCACTATATCAGACAATGTTCCACTGCAATTCATAAGGTTTTCACTGGCTAATTCTTTTCAGAATTAGATTGCCAGGTCCTTCTTGTTAGTCTGTCTTAGTCTGGAAGCTCAGCCAAAACCTGTCCACCATGGTAACCCTGCTGGTGTTTGAATACCGGTGGCATATCATCAGCATCATAGGAACTGTAATCCGTCACACGATGACAAATTGACAAGATGTGTAGGGGCTGCCTACGCTACAAAAATGTAAACTTAATGAACATAGGGATGGAACTTTTCTTTCTTACTTTTATTTCCTCCCAGAACTAAGCAACATTCCTGACAAGTATTAGCTGAAATACAATTAAATATGTACAGATCAGAGGGTCTAAGCTTTCAAGTTCTGGATACCTCAAAGCCTCAAAAGTGCTCTTCATTGACAGCAATTCTTTTTTCTTAAATATTGAGTAATTTTGTCTTAATGTGAAGGTCAGATTTGGGCCACAGTCTTTAAAAGGAAGCAGGGATTTCTTCTTGATAGACACCATATGTAGGTGTTACTCTTCAGAGTAGCTTAGAGACACATTACTTGAACAGTGAGCCCCATGCATATGTAAACTGAACTGATAATCAGAAATAATATGCTTGTTTAGGATGCCAAATTCCCAAGTACAGAATGTTTACAGTGCTTTGCCTATATTAAAAATTTAAGTATTTTTATTGTTGTATTAATTACTAGAAAAAAATAGTGTCTCAACCACTGGAAAATATTTACATGATTGATGTTGAGATTGATAGGAACATATCAAAGTAGTTTAAGTTTGACATATTTATATTTTTGATGGTTCATAGCAACAACTACTATGAACTGTCTTACTGCAGATATCTTACAATCACGTGGACTCCCTTTGGACAGAAGATTCATCTTCACAAACTTAATTTTTACTTGAATATTAGTTTCTTTAGACTGGTTAAAATTAAGAGCAGAGAAATTTATTTAGGACAGTACAGATTCATATTTCAAGTGAAAACAGTTATAGAGAGTATATTGGAATGACATGCAGGTACACAATCATTTCGGGAGATAATGCAGAGAATGGTGTGGAGATGTACCTGCTATCAGAACTAAGAGAGGAGAGAGATTAATTTCAAGAAAATATATTTCAAAGCCTGCTGCATCAGGATACCCAGGAGTAGATTGAGTAATATATACTTTTATAAAATTTTCTAAGTTGTCTTTCACCCACCCCATGACAAAGCACGTTGAGCATTTAACTGATAGTATCACCCCTCAAACACCCTACTTGATGAAGATTTGGCCCTTCCCCACTTTTGCTGTTCGAAGATAAATGATCATGGTTATCAATGATAGATAGCTACTGTTTTAAGGTTGATATAGCCTTTGTAATAAATAACTTTCTTTTTTCTATTTGGATGAAGAAAATCATATTGGAGCAAAATAATTCAAACACAAACAAAGTAGACCTACAGCATTAACCTATTTATCATTTGCATACATAATGTGAATTATCATGTAAATCTATTGCATATGTTAATATGAAATACCACTAAGACATAAGTTTGACATTTTTGAGTGGCCAGCCCCATGCAGGGTAGCACATCATGAAATCACTAAACATGCCTAACCAGGAGTATATCAGTCAGAATTGCTACTTGATACAAGTACTAAAATACGCAACAAATGAAAGTTTATTTTTGTTGGATAACAAGTAGTTTGTGGTAGGAATGGGTTGGAATGGTTTCTTCAGACAAACAGATTAAAAAATTGCGTGTTAAAAGTTACGTATCTGTAATTCTCTCATTCTTTTCCTCATAATGGTCACAGTTATTTGTCTACATTCTAAGCACAAAAAGGGGCCGATTGAAGGAAGGTCATGTCACCAGCCACTTTGGTCTCTTTTGTAAGTACATGCCTCCAGCAGATTTCTACTTCCATGCCTTTGATTAGAATTCTGTCACTTGCTTACTTCTAACAGGAAAGGAGATTAAAACAACAAATATTTAACTTTTCTAATTCTTGGGATAGAAACAGCACAGAAACTTTCTATGATCTAGGTCATGAGGCTTGCAGCATTGTTAGGTATATATGACATAAAGGATATTAAAATATTTAATCCAGTTGTTTCTGTTCATAAAAGACTGTATGAAGAGAAAAGGTGAGAGAGTGAAAATGAGGAAGTCTGATACCAGGACTTATTATTAATGGTAGAAAAAATACTTTACATATATTTACATATGGAGAAATTGATGATTTCAGGCTAATGTCTTTCTTTCCTGGACCTAAAGAGGGGAAATACAGGAGCTTAGGAGAATTTGAAACATAGACTTGACTCCAAGTCTCAGGTGGTGTGGGAGCAATAGCATAGCATGGTAGGAGGAACCTAGAGAGAAGGAATGGAGGCAGTATCCCTGCTTCCATGTCCAATTCAGGATACTCAGTATGTCCTGCATGCTCCGGTGAAGCGACACCGAACTATTATGTATACTGACAAACCTACATGCGGAGAGGAGAAAGCAAATGCCACAGGCATAGATCTTAGGCCAGATAAACTGTTCAGGACTACTGGTGTAGTAACATAACCAGTCACGTCTGAGTGGACACCAGCAGCAGAGATACGGAAGAAAAAAAAAATTCAAAGGAGAATGGGAGGATATGGTTTTCACTCCCACCTCATCTTAAAGACACAGTAAACTTGTCCCTCCCCACCTCCCCCCCCCATACTCAAATAGTACCTTGGGGACAGGTGAGTGACAGTAAAAATTTGATATACAAAGCCATCCAAAGGGAGCCCTGGTTATATAGTGGATAATCACTCGGCTGCTACCCTTTTGGAAATCCTATGGGGCTGATGTACTCTGTCCTGTAGGGTCACTATGAGTCAGAATCAACTTGATGACAACAGATAAGCCATCCAATGGAGACTAAACCAACTTCAACAGGAAGTAGAGCTCTGAATTGACAGAAGTTATAAATTGAAAAGGTATTGTTTGAATCTGAAAGAACTGGGGACATTTTTATTGGAAAAACTTAGTTTAATAGGATGGGAGGACCTTAAGAAGAATCACATCAGTTAGAGAAAATAAACCATATTTTCTCTGCCCATCAAAGTACCCAAAAACCAAAAGACCAAACCGTTACTGTTGAGTCAATTACATCTCATAGCAAACCTATAGCGACCCTATACAAAAGCAGGCTATCACATCTTTCTCCTCTGAGCTGCTGGAGGTTGAACTGCCGACCTTTCGGTTAGCAGCCTAGTGCTTAACCACTGCACCACCAGAGTTCCCTCATCAAAGTACAACATGAGTAAATTTGCTACTCCACAATTCCCCTTATATCTCGTTCCCAATTGTTTACTCAAGATCTTCTTTCCTGACATTCAGATCAGCATAATGATATGTCCTGTTAACTCCAATATTTTAAAACTACATTGCCTTCTCACCCATTATCTTCTTCTACCGTCTTTACAGCAACGCTGCTCAAAAGTATTACCTGTGCTTTATAGATCCACCACTTCACTTTCCATTTGCTTTTCAAACCACTCTACCAATCTAACCTAGATTTTTCTCCAGCCCTTTACTGAAATTACTCTCATCAAGGTCACAAAGGCCTCATATTGCCACATCCACTGAAACTTTTATTCCTCTCAGTTTACTGAGAGAGAGAGAGAGTGTGTGTTTGACGCACCTGGTCACTACTTTGTTCTTGAAATTCTTTTTTCTCTGAGCTTCTTCTGCAAGATACTTTCTCTCATAATTGATTGCCTTAAGTAGCGTGATTGTTAAAATTGTGTGTGTCCAATTGGCAGGGCCATGATTCTTAGTGGTTTGGAAATTATGATGTAGTTTGGTAGTTGTACGATGATGTGATCACTTCCATGATGAGATCTGATATAATGGGATCACCTCCATGATGTGAGTAGCCAACCAATTGAATGAGAGTTTCCTTGGGGCTGTGCCCTGTATCCAATATAGGTGGGCTTTTTGGCAAGGCTTGCTGGCTTTTGCTAGTTCTGGATCCTGCAGCTGGCTCCTGTTCTTCTGACCTTCAGTTCTTGGGACTTGAGCTAGCTGCTTACCTGCCATCTTGCCTGCCAAACTTGGGATTCATCAGTCTTCGCAGCCTGTGAGCAAGAGCACTGCTGTCTGACTTGCTGATACTGGGTTTGCCAGCCCCTGTGGCTACATGAATCAGGAGAAGCCTCTAGCCTGACCCACAGACTTGAGACGTTCCAGTGTCTACAACTGTGTGAGCCATTTCCTTGATATAAATCTCTCTCTATAAGTATGATTATAGGCTTTACTGGTTTTGTTTCTTTAGAGAACCCAGCCTAAAACAAGTAGCATTCCCTAAACATAGCCATTATATGTGGACTGTCTTGGAAGTCCATTGGAAGCTGGCAACTTTTTCTTTTTTCTGTTCTCTTTCACTCATTCCAGCAGCATTAAATCTCAACTCTAGGTGATGACTCTCAAAGGTCATCTAGATTGAATTCCAGACTCCAATACCCAACTATCTATATATGCATTGAGTACGCCATTTTTCACATCTATAAGCAACTGTTGTTGTTTGTAGCCCCCTATTGTATTTGGTCCTTGGTCTGGCCACCTCTACTGTACCGCTTTAAGTCAGATCATATTTATCTTTTTCTTAAAATTCTGAAATAGCTGTCTGATGTGTCTCTTTGCACTTTTGGTCTCCTGTAATGAATTCACTAAACAGCAATAAAATAGATAATACATATATGTGGAGCCCTGGTAGCACAGTGTTAAGCATTTTGCTGCTAGCCAAAGGCCGGCAGTTCAAATCTACCAGCCACTCCTTGGAAAAACTATGGGGCAGTTCTACTCTGCCTATAAGGTCACTCTGAGTCAGAATTGACTCATTGGCAATGAGTTTTATATATATGTGAGTGTGTGTGTTTGTGTATGTATACTAGATATGTATGTGATCATATCCCCCATTTGCTTAAATTGCTCAGTGTCTTCTTTTTACAAGCTTATGCGTCCCTGCTCCCACATTATCCTGAGAATTCTTTTCCTACACACCTCTATATGCTGATACTAGAATGCAAATGAACTAAACCAATATGTTCTAATAATAATATCTAATAATAACACACATTTAAAGTCCTATGAATTGTTAGAGGAAAAAAAATCTAGTCTTGTTTTAAAAGTCACTTCTTACCCTATCTCAACCAGTTTCCTGCCTACAATTTTTAAACTGAGAAAGAGAAATTTTTTTTAAATTATAATATTCACCCCATAAAATTGTAAAATATACACAGTTAAAAAATAATTTTAAGAGTTAAAATGAGAACTTAAACTTTGACAGCATAAATTAAAAAAATAAATACAAAATAAACATAAGGCCAAATTTTAAGAATAAAAATGAAATATAAAACAGCACATTTCTTAAAATAATTGTATTTTGAATATTTTTAGCATAATTTATTACATCTATCTAATAACAGCATCAACTTTTAATCCTTATTATTTTGCTTTTTGTTAAGTATTTTAACATCTAATTTTTGCAATTAAAATATTACAAATTGAACTTTAAAAATTTTTATTCTCACTTAGCTTACTATGTATGTATGTATATATGTATGTAGAGTCCTTGGGTGATGTAAACAGTTAATATACTCCACTGCTAACTGAAAGCTTAAAGTTGGAGTCCACCCAGAGGTGCCTCAGAAGAAAGTCCTAGAGAACTACTACCAAAAAATTAGACACGAAAACCTTTGGAGCACAGTTCTAGTCTGACACACATGTGGTTGCCATGATTGGGAATCGACTTGGTGGCAACTGGATTATTGATATCTACATATTTATTTATTTATTGTATCCTCATTCCAGTTTTCCGCTCATGTTTTTAACACTTTAGGATCTTCATATTTTAGGCTTTTCACAATTCTTATCTTTTAACATTATTCTTTTTCTTATTATTTCTGAATGTACTTTATTTTTATTATTTAAAGTTATTTGCAATATAACTTCATTTTATTGACTTTAATTTTTATTATTTAATTTTAGATTGTAGTAAATTTAGTTTTTGTTATTTCACAATTTTCTTTTGTCTTCTATTACATATTGTTTAATTTATTTGCTTGTTTTATTACTTTCTTTTTTATAAACTACCATATATTTAACTTTTCTTTTTTTTTTGAGACAGAAGTTCAATTTATTGATGGGTCTTAGTTATCTAGTGCTGCTATTACAGAAATACCACAAATGCTTGGCTTTAACAAAGAGAAATTTATTTTCTCACAGTCTAGTAGGCTAGAAGTCCAAACTCAGGGCATCAGCTCCAGGGGAAGGCTTTCTGTCTCTGTTGGCTCTGGAGGAAGGTCCTTGTCATCAATCTTCCCCTGGACAAGGAGCTTCTCCTAGCAGAAACCCTGGGTCAAAGGGACTCGCTCTGCTCCCAGGGCTGCTTTCTTGGTGGTTGAGGTTCCCCCATCTCTCTGCTTGCTTCTCTCTTTTATATCTTAAAAGAGATTGCCTCAAGACACAATCCAATCTTGTAGATTGAGTCCTGCCTTATTAACACAACTGCTGCCTATCCCATCTCGTTAACATCATAAAGGTAGGATTTATAACACATAGGAAAATCACATCAGATGACAAAATGGTGGACAATCACACAATACTGGGAATCATGGCCTAGCCAAAATGATACACATATTTTTGGAGAACACAATTCAATCCATGACAATGGGCAACATAGAGACAGGAAGGTCAATTTATTGGTGGGCACGGGTCAGGTGAGGCAGTGCTACCAAGGGCTTCATGAATGCAGGTCCTGCCACTTGTTCAAGGGGCCATGACTGGGGATGTATTTAACTCCACAACCATGTGGGAAGAGGCTCTTTCAGCCACTATATCTTCATACTCATCATCATTAAACTTGGTAAAGCCCCACATTTTGGAGATGTTGTTCTTCTGACACCCAGGGAACTTGAACTTGGCCCTGCATAGGGCCTCAATCACATGTTCCTTGTTTTGAAGCTTGGTACAGATGGACATAATGACTTGGTCAATGTGGACCCTGGCCACTGTACCCCGGGTTTTCCCAAAGGCATCTCGCATACCTATCTGGAGCCTAGATTAGGGACAGCAGAGACTAATCAGGTCAGAGACATTAAGAAAACGAAAGGGCTGTCTCCAAGGTCCCTTAGGGCAACCCATATGTGCAATGTTGCATACACTACTGAGGAGGCCGCTATTTGCAGCCACTGCACTCCTGCCCCCACAGGGAAGGAGATCAGTTGGCTTAATTGGCTTCAGATATTTAACTTCTCATTGTTTATATACAGAAAAAATTGCAGTTGCTTAAACAAGACAACCATTTATATCTCCCTCACATAAAATAAGTCGGTGTCAGAAGTTTAGGGCTTGTGTGAAGCTCCTTCTTATTCAGGAACCTAGATTTCTTCCTTCTCTCTGCTCTGTCGTCCTCTGGATCCACCAACATGATGAATTCATTGAAGAAAATGCTACCAGAGCTCCAGTTCCTAATCTCAAGGAGGAGGAAGGGTGGAATAAAGGACAAAGTTTCTAGCAGAATATTTTTTTCACGAACATCTATCATCTCATTGGCCTAGTCACTGACCACTGCTAGCAGCATATTATGTTGGTAAATTTGGGTATTTATTTATTATTTATTTATATATAATATGTTGCCACCTCAAATAAAACAGACATTCTATAAGTAAGAAATAAAGAGAATAGATATTGGATAAAAAAATTAATTGCGAGACATGGTCAATACTTCAGGGTCTAAAAAGACCATTTAATAATTCTCCTGTTTTTCAGATGAATTAATATCCATTGTTGGAAAAAAAATGGTTGATTTTCAAACACTAATGAAAGTAATGTTGAATATCAATCCTACCAACTTAATCTTGTTAAAATATAATACACAAGCTATCCCCTAACACATAGTGAAGAAGACTCATCCTACAATATCCTTAAGGACGTGATAAGATAAATACCAACCTATAAGGTAATATATTTTCTCTGTGGTACCAAATTCTTCAAAAGTAATTTTGATTCTACAGAAAACTCTACTTTGTTTGTTTGTTTCCTTTCCTTTCTTATGACTGATCCTTAAGGAGAAAAACAGACTTATAATTTCAACCAAGCAACTATTAATACTTCATAACAGTTTAATCATTAATTATAACCAATACCCCTGAAGCACACGAAAACAATT
Organism: Trichechus manatus latirostris; assembly: GCF_000243295.1. Lineage (NCBI taxonomy): Eukaryota > Metazoa > Chordata > Mammalia > Sirenia > Trichechidae > Trichechus > Trichechus manatus. Next base: position 22,209,708 of record NW_004443968.1, read on the forward strand.
CTGGTTTTACAAATGGGATTGCCGAAGTGAAGTATAAGCCCCTTCCTTTTTGGGAAATTTACTCCATTACTATTAATCCTGAATACGTTCTTGTTAGTAGATGAACCGCAATAAGAGACTTTCTAATTACCCTAAGTCCCATTAAAGTATTTTAATGTATCATTAAAGCCGATGGATTGTACACACCTTTGATTATTCAGGTGCTGATTAGTTGTGAAAAACACTTACACCACCAAAATGTCAGCTAAATAGAGTTCACATCTTATGATATGTTAAGGCTGTGCCTGCAAGGAATAGATAAAGTCAGTCTTGGGTATTATTTAAGAATCATTTTTGTCATCATATTTTGTTTCAGCGTTTCCATTAATGTGTGCAAATTTAAACTAGGGAAAGTATAAAAAATCAGTTCTTAAAACTAGTAAAATGTGTGAATAATAAAAAGGATGAAAAATAATGAAATGAGGAATTATACAGTTATTTTTCTACTTGTTATAAGCATTCATAAAATACACATTTGACATGTCTCTACCAAAGCATCTGTTTTAATATTAGGAGGAAATAGCTCTTTCTTTTTATGTTGTTTGGTAATATAATCCAAATAAAATACAGGCAAAAAATGAAAGCATGATTATGCTATTTAGTTTGTAACAGCAAAACCTGTCCTTTCATATTATCAGTATTTTCTTTAGAGGCTGTTAATTTGGGAATCCATGGAAACTAGGAATCAGTGGATGATATGAAATAAGTACCAGCTTTTAAAATATGGCTAGCAACATTGTGCAATGGGCTTCCCTACTGTTTTTCTCTTCTTGAAACCCACAGGCAATTCCTTTTCTTTTGTTACACTATATCTGTTGGACAATCCAAATACTGATATTTTTCCCTAATATTTATTGCAAAGCTCTGAATGCTCAGAGCTGTCAGTAATATTTATTTTAAATACATGCATGCATGTGAGAAAAGAGTACATTCACATCCCTTTTGGGAGTGCCCTGTGTAAGAATGTCTCAACAGTGCTTCATAGTGGCCCAGGCTTCCTAGGATTATCTCTCTTTTTGGATCTCATAAACAGCTTGTTGTGTCTGCAGTGTTCATGAAGTTTGATCAATTAGAGTTGTCTGTGAAATTTGTTTATTTAGAGTAGTTTAGTGAGATAGCTCTTAGTGTATTGCTACTTGACAGACAGGGATGACATAATTTCAATGAAAAGTTGCAACTCAAGCAGTTACAGCACAAACAAAATCTTTTTATTGCTCTGCATCCTACAGAAGAAGCGAAGTTTCTAAAGTTATGTTTCTATGGAGGCATGGACTGTAACTAATACATTTGCATTATTTTATAAGCATATTTCATTGTAAAACCATTATTCTATAAGCATGTTGCATTGTAAAACCATTAAGTAATTTGAGAGAACAGTTTCTTTCAGTAAGAATTAGTGATTGGAAGCATGGGTCCTGGATCCAGGCTGTCTAGGTTTGAAATCCATATCCACCTCTTACTAGCTGCGCAAACTTGGGCAGGGTATTGAACTCTGTACTTCAATTTCTTAAATTTTGAAATGAGGGTAAATACGGTGCCGGTATCAATAGTGCTGTGGAGGTAAAATTAGACAATGCATATAAAAGAAGGCTACCTAGCCCTTAGTAAGTATGCAATGCATATTAACTATTATTACCACTATTGTTATTTTATTATTATGTAGTATTTGCCTAAAACAAAAGTAGATGCTGGAATTAAAGGGATAGTTTTTGCCACTTGTTATTCAGGGAAATAATCTTTGGTGGAATATGTATTAAATAAAAGCATGTTTAAAAGTTTGATAAGATTTTGACCCATATACACTCTGTATTTTAGATAATTTACTTTTTTGGACTAAAATGAGCTAAGTCAGTGCTCAAGAATAAAATATAAGTAGGGATTTTGCTATATGCTTATCAAGGAGATTGAGGACCCTGAAAAATATTAGTGAACTAGCTTTACTACAAGAAAGTTTAGTGCTGATAGATACTCAGCTGCTTTACAGCAGAATTATCTACATATCATATGTTCATCATGTAGTTTCAATATTACAGAAATCTAATATTATATAATGCAGAGGCCTAACGTTTACTAAAAATTAATTAACCTTTATTACGAGCGATTTCATTTTTATCAGATCCCGCTCTTTCAGGAGGTGGGGTTCCCACTGATTCATATGTTTCTACAAGGCTGAAAAAACGTATTTAATCCCACTGTTTAATAGCTGCCCTCCAGGACTCCACTGGAACTCATCAATGGGCACGAAAACGGTCTTACTGAATTCTATTTTCCAAGCTATTTATGGCCCTTTTTAAAGCGACATAGTAGTCCTTTTCTGTTACATAATTTTTTTCTAATTTGTATTGCTAATTGTCTGCTGGTAACTGTGACATTTTTATCTTTCTATGTTCCTCTTTTGCTACAGGAGCTAAAAGCCATGGAATCACATTTCCCAGAATTCCTCACAGCAGGGTTCCATGTTATAGTCCACCAGTGAGAGACATTTACATAAGGTTTAAGAGGTAAAGAAGATCAGCAGGAATTGCTTTTGTGGCAGTGGGGTCCAGATGCTTGGGCTTGAGCAGGTTATGGAAATGTGATTTGCTGGGAAGTCTCTAGCTGTCCTTTAACAAATCCCCCACTTTGATGCTGCAGACAGTTGAGCTACATAAGACTGTAAAGAACAACACGTCTTCTTTGTCCCACTAAAAGCGATTTTTTGTTGGGTTTCCGAGTAGTGGCTGGCAATTATCATTTATGTGACAGTTGGAAAATCAATACCTAAAATGAAATTAGAAAAGATACTCTACTACGGCCAGCGATTATGTATAGAATCTCTTTGAAAGAATCCTTAGCTGATTTAAGTTTCATATGGTGCCAGCCTACTCCCAAACCCGTTGCCATGGAATAGATTCTGACTCATGGTGGTCTCATGTGTTACAGAGTAGAACTGCTTCGTAGGGTTTTTTGGCTGTAATCTTTATAGAATCAGATTGTCAGGCTTGTCTTCTGTGGCACTGCTGGATGGGTTTGAAATGACAAGTTTTAGTTAGCAGCTGATCACAAGCCACTTGTGCAACTCATGAGGTCGAACACTCATCAGGCTGCCATACACAACTGAATATCAGGTGATGAAATGCAATTTTTTTTTTTTTTTTTTACCTTAGACTACTGACACGATAATCCATCTAAGGAGGAAAACTATGTGTATATATCTTACATAGAATATGCAAGCCCTAAGTTTTCAAGGAATCAGACTCTAAGCAATAAATGATTATCTTATAATAAACTGCCTTGTAGTGTGGCAAAAGGGGAGGAATTTGCATCTATAGAAAAAACATTAGAGATAAAAAGATGAGGAAACGGAGAAAAAAAACAAAACAAAAGAGGAAGGTGGAAGGTGCCAGCTACATGCAATACGAATTACCCACGTGATCCATAAAGATCCATTTTATTCCAGAATATTGAATTTGATTGTGTGTGTATGTGTGTGTGTATAAAACAGTGAAAGGACTAAATTTACTTCCAGGCTGATGATGGCAAAAGAGAGACTGCTCGTAGGAACACAGATGCTAGGAATTGGAAGTAGGAAAACATGCCCTCGAGAATTGGTAAGTATTGTGGAGAGGGCTTTAGACTTCTTCAGGTCATGGAGTGAAAGCTTCAGATTTGTTTTACGGATTATTCTGAGATGAATATCACATACATTTCTTGGCTACATGTACCCTTGGCAGTTCTGGAACTTGTTGAAAGAATATAAGTGTGAGTAAGTATCATATACATACATATATAATTTATATGTATATACGTATATGACTATATAGGAGCTCTGGTGGCACAGTGGTTAAGCGTTTTGCTGCTAACCAAAAGGTCAGCAGTTTAAATCCACCAGCTACTCCTTGGAAACACTATGGGGAAGTTCTACTTTGTCCTTTAGGGTCGCTATGAGTCAGAATCAACTTGCTGGCAATGGGTTTTCTTGGGTTTGGTATGCCTATATATGTATATAAGTATAAATTATATATAAATATATATATTCTATAGTTATATATAACTATATATATATTTAACTTATACATATGTATGTACAGCCATGCACTGCATAATGTCCTTAGGGCAATGTCCAACCACACATACATCTGTGATCCCATAAGGTTATAATAGAGTTCATAAATCCTGAACAGAGAATGGGACAGAGTGGATGTAACTGGACATAAAGAACTCAACAGGTTTCTGAACGCCTCATGTGTATCTCATGTCTCTTATGTACAAAGCAATTGTTTTGTGCTGTCAGGTGTACAGTACATATATAACCTATAACATATGCACCTTGATAGTCTTAATAAATGCCTAAGTTACTGGCTTATGTCTATACTCTACTGTACTTTCTATCATTATTTTAATGTGAACTTTCCCTACTTGCAAATAAAAAGCTTGCTGTATATCAGTATATGCTTCGACTCGTGGGCAGCAACATCCAATATCTTGTATGGGGCATCTCTTGAGTGTTGAGTGTTATCTCTCTGTTTAATTTTCTTTTGAAAATATTACTAAGAAGTGTATCATGGCTGCCAAATGCAGCAAAACAGTGCTAGTGATAGCAACAGCAAGAGGCAAAGAAGAAGTATTTATTTGGAAGTGAAACAAAAGGTATTCTATATAGCTTTGCTCAGTATATATTACGGTGTTTGAACAACGTCCAAATCACATAACGTCCTATTTCACAGAACATATCCTGGACGTTAAGCAACACATGACTGTATAATTATATATGTATCTAAGTGTATATATATTTATGTATAAACATATATGTAGTTATATGCTACCACTCCACTATCAGTTTGTCATATTGAGGTGGCTTGCATGTTGCTGTGATGCTGGAAGCTAAGCCACCAGTATTTCAAATGCCAGCAGGGTCACCTATGGTGGATGGGTTTCAGTGGAGCTTCCAGAATAAGACAGACTGGGAAGAAGAGGCCAGCAATCTTCTTCTGAAAAAAATGTCCAGTGGAAATATTATGAATAGCCATGGAACATCATCTGATATAGTGCTAGAAGTCGAGCCCCTCAGTTTGGAAGGCACTCGAAACATGACTGGGGAAGAGCTGATTCCTCAAAGTAGAGTTGACCTTAATGATGTGGATGGAGTAAAGCTTTCATGACCTTCATTTGCTGATGTGGCATGACTCAAAATGAGAAGAAACACCTGCAAATATCCATTAGTACTTAGAATGTGTAATGTATGAAGTATGAACCTAGGAAAATTGGTTGTCAAAAATTAAATGAAGTGCTTGAAGATCAATATCCCGGGTATTAGTGAGTTGAAATGGACTGGTATAGGCCATTTTGAAACAGACAATCATATGGTCTTTTATGCCAAGAATGACAAATTAAAGAGGAACTGCATTTCACATTCATTGACAAAAAGAACATTTCCAGATCTATCTTGAACTGCAATGCTGTCATAGATAGCATAAAATCCATACTCCTGCAAGGAAGACAGGAAATACAACTATTATTCAAATTTACACACCAAGCATTAATGCGAAAGATGAAGACACTGAAGACTTTTCCCAACTTCAGCAGTCTGAAAATGGGCAAAGATACAATCAAGATTCATTGATAATTACTGGTAATTGGAATGCAAAAATTAGAAACACAAGAAGGATTGGTAGTCAGAAAATATGGCTGTCATGGATTGAATTGTGTCCCCCAAAAATATGTGTATCAATTGGGCTAGGCCATGATTCCCAGTATTGTGTGATTTTCCACCATTTTGCCATCTGATGTGATTTTCCCATGTGTTGTAAATCCTATCACTATGATGTTAATGAGATGGATTAGTGGCAGTAATGTTGATGAGATCTACAAGATTAGATTGTGCCTTAAGCCAATCTCTTTTGAGATATAAAAGAGAGAAGCAAGCAGACAGACAAAGGAACCTCATACCATCAAGAAAGAAGCACAGGGAGCATAGCGCATCCTTTTGACCTGGGGTCCCTGTGCGGAGAAGCTCCTTTACTAGGGGAAGATTGATGATGAGGACTTTCCTCCAGAGCTGACAGAGAAAGAAAGCCTTCCTTGGAGCTGACACCCTGAATTTGGACTTCTAGCCTACTAGACTGAAAGAATAAACTTCTGTGTGTTGAAGCCATCCACTTGCGGTATTTCTGTTATAGCAGCACAAGATGACTAAGACAACGGACTTGGTGATAGAAATGACACTGAAGATCTCACGATAGAATTTCACAAGACCAATGACCTATTCATTGGAAATACCTTTTTTCAACAACATCAACAGAGACTGAACATGTGGACCTTACCAGATGGAATACACAGGAATCAAAATGACTATTTCTGTGGAAAGAGAGGAAGGAGGAACAGATATCATCAGTCAGAACAAGCTCATGGGCTAACTGAGAAACAGCCATCAATGACCAATATGCAAATTCAAGTTGAAGCTGAACAATATGAAAACAAGCCCACAAGAGCCAAAGTACAACCTTGAGAACATCCCACCCGAATTTAGACACCATCTCTAGAACAGATTTGACACATTGAACACTAATGACCCAAGACCTGACAAGCTGTATGTGGGATGACATCAAGGATATCATATATGAAGAAAGCAAAAGGTTATTAAAAAGACAGGTAAAAATGGAAAGACTAAAATGGAAGTCAGAAAAGACTCTGAAATTTGCTCTTGAACTTAGAGTAGCTAAAGCAAATGGAAGAAATGATAAACTAAAAGAGCTGAAGAGATTTCAAAGGACTGCTAAAGAAGACACAGTAAATTATAATAAAGTAAATACCTGGAGTTAGAAAACCAAAAGGGAAGAACATATTTGTCACCTCTAAAGTTGAATGAACTGAAGAAAAAATTCAAGCCTCAAGTTGCTATATTGAAGGAGTCTATAGGCAAAATACTGATCAAAGTGAGAAGCATCAAAAAAAGATGGAAGTAATACACAGAGCCAGTGTGCTAAAAAGAATTGGTTGACATTCAACCACTTCAGGAGGTAGCATATGATTAAGAACCAATGGTATTGAAGTAAGAACTCCAAGGTGCACTGAAGTCATTGGCGGAAAACAAGGCTCCATTTATTGACGTAATACCAATTGAGATGTTTCAACAAAGGGATGCAGCACTGGTGGTACTACCCATCTATGCCAAGAAATTTGGAAGACAGCTACCTGGACAACCAACTGGAAGACATCCATATTTGTGCCCAATCCAAAGAAAGATGATCCAATAGAATGTGGAAATTATCAAACAGTATCATTAATATCACAAGCAAGTAAAATTTTGTTGATGAAAATTCAAAAACAGTTGCAACAGTACATCAACTGAGAATTGCAAGAAATTCAAGCTGAATTCAGAAGAGGATGTGGAAGGAAGGATTTCATTGCTAATGTCAGATGCACCTTGGCTGAAAGCAGAGAATACCAGAAAGATGTTTACCTGTGTTTTGTTGACTATGCAAAGACATTCTACTGTGCAGATCATAACAAATTATAGATAACATTACAAAGAATAAGAATTCCAGAACACTTAATTGTGCTCATGTAGAACCTGTACATAGACCAAGAAGCAGTCATTTGAACAGAACAGGGGGATACTGTGAGGTTTAAAAATCAGGGAAGGAATGTGTCAGTGTTATATCCTTTCACCATGCTTATTCAATCTGTATGCTTGACCAAATAATCCTAGAACTTGGACTATATGAAGAACAGGGCACCAGGATTGGAGGAAGTCTTATTAATAACCTGTGATATGCAGCTGACACAACCTCGCCTGCTGAAAGCAAAGAGAACTTGAAGCACTTTCTGATGAAGATCAGAGACTACAATCTTCAGTATGAATTACTCCTCAACATAAAGAAAAAGAAAATCCTCAAAACTGGGCCAATAAGCAACATCATGGTAAATGGAGAAAATATTGAAATTGTCAAAGATTCCATTTTACTTGCATCCATAATCAATGCCCATGGAAGCAGCAGTCAAGAAATCAAACGACATATTGCAATGGGCAAATCTGCTGCAAAAGACCTCTTTAAAGTATTATAAAGCAAAGATATCACTTTGAGGAATAAGATTTGCCTGACTCAAGCCATGGTATTTTCAATTGCTTCATATGCATGTGAAAGCTGGTCAATGAATAAAGAAGATAAATGAAGAATTGATGCCTTTGAATTATGGTGTTGGCAAAGGATACTGAATATTCCATGGACTGCCAGAAGAATGAACAAATCTGTCTTGGAAAAAGTACAGCCAGAATTCTTCTTAGGAGGGACTATGGTGAGACTTTGTCACATGTACTTTGGACATGTGATCAGGAGGGACCAGTTCCTGGAGAAGGATATCATGCTCGGTAAAGTAGAGGGTCAGTGAAAAATAGGAAAACCCCCAGTGAGTTGGACTGACATAGTAGCTCAAAGATAGCAATGATTGTGAGGATGGTGCAGGACCCGGCAGTGTTTTGTTCTGTTGTACATGGGGTCAATATGAATCAGAACTGACTTAATGGCACCTAACAACAACAACAACAGCATATAGTTATATAAACATACCTTTATATACATTTCTATTTTGTACCCTGTTAGTTGACAAAAAACTATCTCTGTCATTTGTATAAATCATTTTAGTAGTGTAAGTAATAAAGATAACACTGCTATTCTTTTCAGTTTATAACTAGCTCTGATATATAATTTCTCCTTTGAATTACCAGATAATCCTATAATGAAGTTTAATCCCATTACTTTTAATCTTAAAATGATGAAACAGAGACTTTTAAACTACCTGTTCCAGGTTGTAAATAAATAAATAGTTGAAAAAATTGGAATCACCATACTCTTTTCACTCTTGCTCTCTGAGTGATTCACTTTTGTGGATTAAGAAAAGATATGAACTGAAGGACTTTTCATTCCAAAAAAATAAATAGAGGTGGGTGTAGATACATAATTTATAATTTCACTCTGCTGTCAAAAAAAATGAGTCTTTTGATGGCAGTCATTTCTATTACTGACAACCAAGTTGATGTTTTTTGTTTTATTATATTTCATAGGCAATTATTACTAATTTTTCCCTAAAATAGGATTTCCAGTATAATTCCTATTTGCCTCATGCAAGAAAAATTCAATTTCAAAATCTGACATGAAATTACTTCTCTTCTCAAAAAACCAGAGAAATCAAATCCCAGAACCTCATACCACATATATAGCAATGTTTTTGAAACTTGTGAGTGGTTAGTGCAATATTTTATTTGTTCTTATTTTTCTGAACTGTTACAGTAAGTATTCTTGCAAGACTGTTTTTGTTAATGAAGTCATAGCTGCTACTTTTATGCTTATCCTTTTACAAAATAAAGATATTTTTAGTCATAAGACTTATACTTTTGTAAATAGTGTTCCATATCTTACATATCATCAAAGGTAATTCAGTATTAAGACAACTGGTTTTCATAGCAGCTTATTTTTTAGCTTTCTATTTTTAAATAATTTTAGACTTACAGAAAAGCTTCAAAAACAGTACAGAGTTAACAGATACTTTCACCAAGCTTCGTCTAATGGTAATCACTTACATGTTGTTGTCATTAGGTGCTGTTCAGTTGGTTCTAACTCATAGCAACACCATATACAACAGAAAGAAACACTGCCCAGTCTTGCACCATCCTCACAACCGTTGCCATGCTTGAGTCCATTGTTGCAGGCACTGTGGCAATATATCTCTTTAATGGTCTTCCTGTCTTTTGCTGACCCTCTACTTTACCACGTGTCATAGATTGAATTCTGTCCACCAAAAATATCTGTCAACTTGGCTGTGTCACGATTCCCAGGATCGTATGATTGCGTACCATGTTGTAGTCTGATGTGATTTCCTTATGTGTTGTAAATTCAGTCACTATTATCTAATAAGATGGATTAGCGGCAGTTATGCTGATGAGGTATACAAGATTGGATAGTGTCTTAAGCCAATCTCTTTTGAGATATAAAAGAGAGAAGCTAGCAGAGACACATGGGAACCTCATACCACCAAAAAAGCCATACTGGGAGCAAAGCATGTCCTTTGGACCTGAGGTTCCTGCACTGAGATGCTCCCAGACCAAGTGAAGACTGATGCATCACAAGGACCTTCCTCCAGAGCTGACAGAGAAAGCCTTCTCCTGGAGCTGACACCTTTAATTTGAACTTGTAACATACTGTACTGTGAGAGAATAAAATTCTCTTTGTTAAAGCCATCCACTTGTGATATTTCTGTTTTAGCAGCACTAGATGACTAAGACACCATGTGTGATGTCTTTCTCCAGGGACTGTTCCATTCTGATTAACATGTCCAAGGTACATGAGACAAAGTCTCACCATCCTCTCTTCTAAGGAACATTCTGGCTGTACTTCTTCCAAGACAGATTTGTTCATTCTTCAGGCAGTCCTTGTTATATTCAATATTCTTTGCCAAATATTAGTTGCCTGGGTTGAGAAATTTCTTGATGACTTATAACATTCTAGTGATAATCCTTGTGGTCCTTTTATGGAAGCATCAAGGGTAAAATATTGAGAAAACCTACTTTCATGTAAATTTTCATAATTTTGAGTTATCAATGCCAATGGTTAGTTTATCTCCTGCATGAAAGAGGGTGGAAATCCATCATCTGCTATTCACCAAAATGACTTTTGTTTGTCTCTGTTATTTGTTTTGTCTATTAGATGAGATGTGGCCCCAAAAGAAGTCACCTTGCTCCTAGGAGTTTGTTCTATTTCTTGTGCTACACATCTTAATTTCTCACATCTTGGTTCAAAGAGAGAGGGGAAGAAAACTATCATTTATTTTATACCTATCTTGCTCATGCCCAACACTGTGCTAGAAGCACTATGTAAAAAATCTACATATGTATATATCTGAACATACATACACATACACACAAATGTATTATCCTTTACCACAAACAAGTACATGACGCAAAATTGTGGTTATTAGACTAAATTTACCTTGCTAGTAAATATGAAGCTAAGATTTGAACTCAGGTTCTACCATAACACTCCAGTAATAGAAAAGTTAGGATAAAAATCATTTGTTCCTAATCCACTACATGTTACTTTCATTATAGCATACTGCTTTTCTGATAAGGTTAACAGTGCCTGTAATTTCCCTATTGTCACTTTTGTTAATTCCTGTCATTCTACATAAACCTGTTGAACATGATGCCGAAAAGGTGATTTTGACTCCTAGCGGCCCCGTAGGACAGAGTAGAACTGCCTCACAGGATTTTCAAAGCAGTACGTCTTTACAGAAACAGAGTGCCACATCTTTCCCCTGTAGAGCAGCTGGCAGATTTGAACTGCTGACCTTTCGATTAGCAATCGAGTGCATTAAACATTGTACCACCAGGGCTTCTTGTCATTCTACATAGGTACTAATACTACCTTCCCCATTAAAAAAGAAAAAAAAACAATAATAATACACTCCCTGCTTGCTTATCGACATAGTTTCTATTGACAAGGTTGTTATGCAAAAACCAGTGTTATGCAAAAATGGGGGATGACCACATCAGATCACAAAATGGAGGACCACTACATCATTACATAACTGCCAAATTACATCATTACATAACTGCCAAACACCTGAGAATCATGGCTCAGCCACGTTGACACATAATCTTAACATCACAGCCAGCGTTACTCTGCCTCACACCTCGGTGTTCGTTATTGCCAGACTTATGTCATTAATGTGCAAAATTGTCATATAGTAGATTTTTTTACTATTGTTATAAATGTGCAATATTGGATAACGAGTGTGATGGTTAAGACTGTGTGTCAGCTTGGCTAGGCCATGATTCTCAGTGTTTATAGGTGATTATGCCCATGATTGAATACGCTGTGAGTGGCCAATCAGATGAAAGAGAGTTTCCTTGGGGGTGTGGGCTGCATCTGAATATAAGCAGATGTTCTGGCTTTTTGCTCACTCTGGATCCTGCAGCTGCCTCCTGTCCTCTCACCTCCAGTTCTTGGGACTTGTGCTGTTGGCTTATCTGCCAGACTTGGGATTTGTTGGCCTTCACAGCCTGTGAGCGGGAGCCCTGCTCTCCGATCTGCCGATCTTGGGTTCGCCAGCTTTTACAGCTCCGTGAATTGGGAGAGCCTCTACCCTGATCCACGGACTTAGGACATTCTAGCCTCTACAATCATGTGAGCTGTTTCATTGATATAAATGTCTCTCTATATATATTTATACGCTTTACTGGTTTTGCATCTCTAGAGAACCCAGCCTGACAACGAGATAGTAGTTGAGTGAGGAGTAGGTGTAAATTCATGTGTCTGTATCTGGAGAAAGCCGAAAAAGAAAAGAAGGGATTTGTGGATAGAATCTGGGTATAATATTAGAATGAAGCAGTGAGAGAGAAAAATGGGCCAAATCTGTAGGTCTAATGGAAGAAAAGAAATGGTTGTATAAAGAGCCCATTGAGTGGAAAAATGTCAGTCTACAAATCTAAATTGCTGGAAAGCCTATTACAGCTTAAGGACATACACATGTATTCCTGGTAATGAATGCTTTAGCATACATTTTTCCCCCTTTAAAAGTTCAATACTTTTAATTTCCAGTGAGTTTCAGAAATGTTCTCCTTTACAAACAACATTCTGACTGGAAAAATCTGCCATATTTTTTCTCACCACACTGAAGATGGTATCATTTATAAAATAAATGACATGCCATTAATAAGGAAGACTGAGCTAACAAAGACAGGCCTTAATCCCCATACGAAAACATACGTAACTGGTTTATTGCACAATTCATCAAAATGAATTGATTTTAATTTTTTTTCCAATCACTGCTCTTCTATCATGCTCCATTAACTCTCCCTTTCCTGTTCCTTAACTACATTTTGGGCAATTTCCATTACTTTGTGTTCATGTTCAAGAATGTAAAAGGCACAGTCAGTTTAAAAATCTACTCCATGTCCAATTAATTAACTACTAACTGTTCTCCCTCAGCTTTAGCAGGAGGGACTTGGAGAGGAGGTGATATCTTCTTTTCCTGGGATTTCTCCTACTCGTCTCTTCTAGGTTCCACTCTTCTGGTATATTAATATGGGAAGGAGGAATAGATCTGAGACGGAAGTGCATTTTACATAGTTACACGTCCACAGTTGTAGAGCCTTGCTTGCCACCTTTTTTTAGTTCAGACAGGCTGGACATTCGAGCTTTCTGTGAGACTGGGAACAGAAAGCTAATTATTAAATGCATAACATGTGTAACTACTTCAGAGGGCCCTGCAGGCAAAGGACCCTCTGCACACTTTCCTGACGTGAGAAATATAGTCCAGCATGCCTCTTCAATTCCACAGTGTCTACACCACAGCTCAGCAGCCAGTCTCCTGTGTGGTGGATCACAAGTGATTTCAAAGTGAGCTCTCTTCACAGAGTACACTTGACCACTGAGATAGTTCCTCATCCTTAGCATTTTAAACAAGTATAACGCAGGCTACTCCACATCTCTCCCCTCTGTACACTCTGCTTTTCAATGATATTCTTTTCGCTATGTTCAAATAATAAGCCCAGAAGGTAGGTCAGTCTTTCCAATCAGGGATGAGATGTCAGTTTATTCAATTTCTCTAGTTCTTTTTAGACTACAAGATAATTATTGCCCCTTTGTTCCTAGCTGTAGGTTCTAGTAGCCAATTTTGTTATAATAAGAAAAGTCCCAATCAATATGCCATGTAACATAAAAAGAACATAAAATAACATTTTAAAGAAGTAATGGAAACCTATACGTCCCAGAAACCAGGAGGGAACACAAAGCCAGGGTTATATGTAAATGTTGAAACCTTGTGATCTATGGGAGTATGAGAAGCAGATTAGAAATTTTCAGACTAGGGTTTAATTATTATCTGGAAGAAAAGATCAGGCTTATTACAAGCAGGCTGCTAGAATAAAGGCCTGTCTTGCCCAAAGACTAGGAAACTGAGCTTATTTGGTCTGCACTTGAAGTCATGTGAGTAAAGTCAATTATGAGAAATAGAAAATTGGAATTTGTAACATCCATACGTGTGAGGGCTGGCATTGCATTTTTACTTGGGTATAGGGGCTTAACAGATAACTTTCAACATTGCCAAACCCAGTTGCTGCCTTGGGATCATAAGCAACAAATCTTTCTGAAGAAACATTTCTAGAAAGAAGGCATATGAAACTCTGTGGGAACAGGGGGAAAAGTCCCCTGAGGATGAGATCAAAATAAAAAGTCTATCCCATAAGGAAATGAACTGTCATGAGAGAGAGTCAACTGCTACCAACAGGAGAATTAATGCTCTAAGGAAACAAATATAACAGAAAACATGAATGAGATCATAAAACAAGTATATTAAAAAATGTAAAAAAGTAAAACATAAAATCATAGATAATGTTGTTGTTGTTAGCTGTTGTCAGGTCAGTTTTCAACTCATAGTGACCTACGGGCCTAGCTAAGGAAAATAGTGCCTGGGGCAATTAGTGTTAAATTGCTGCATGATCTTTCACAGCTGGCAATGGAAACTGTGATGGCTAATTGGCACCTTGCCTCAAGTGGCACCCAGGGCACAAGGCCCTACCTTCCCCCTCCCCCAGTTAGGTGCCTGTAGTAACTCCATGTGACAGAGAAGAACTGCTCCATAGGGTTTTCTAGGCAGTAATATTTACAGGAGCAGATCACTAAGTCTTTCTCCAATGGTGCTGCTGGTTGGATTTGGACCTCCAACCTTTTGGTTAGCAGCCAAGTGCTTAACCTTTGTGTCACTAATGCTCCTTAGATAATATGAAGAAATACTTGAAAAACCTCAAAATAACTTCTAAGATGAAAAAAGTATGGAAATCAATTTAAAATAAATTATTTTTTTTAAGATTAGACATACATTTTTAAAAATATGATAATATAAAATAGATGAGTAAATTACCCAAAATGCAATACAGGGATTTTAAAAAGTAGAAAATATGGAAGAGCTATTCAAATTAATAAAGATATAATGAGAATTTAAAAATGAAAAACAAAAAAAAAAACAAGCAACATTTCAAGAAATAATACTGAGTAAGTTTCAGGTGTACAGGCAACACTGAAACCATCATTGATTTTTAAGCCAAGTCTCAAACATTATAAAACATCAAATCATAACCCAGATACATCATGAGGAAAATGCAGAATATTAAATTTATAGAAAATCAGACAAAGGGATTTCAATAGATTGACAAAAGATTTCTCATTAGCAATAACAGACCCACAAGGGCAAGCACGACTCAAAATGAGAAGAAACTGCTGCAAACATCCATTAATAACTGGAACATGGAATGTAGGTGTATGAATCTAGAAAATTAGAAATTGTCAAAAATGAAATGGAATGCATAAAGATCGATATCCTAGGCATTAATGAGCTGAAATGAACTGTTACTGGTCAATCGTGTGGTCTACTATGCCGGAAATGATAACTTGAAGAGGAATGTCATTGCATTCACCGTCAAAACGAACATTTCAAGATCTACTCTGAAGTGCAACGCTGTTAGTGATAGGATAATATCCATATGCCTACAAGGAAGACCAGTTAATACGACTATTATTTAAATTTACACACCAACCACTAAGGCCAAAGATGAAGAAATTGAAGATTTTTACCTACTTATGCAGTCTGAAATTGATCAAACATGCAATCAGGATTCACTGATAATTACTGGTTGTTAGAATGCGAAAGCTGGAAACAAAGAAGGATCAGTGGTTGGAAAATATGGCATTGGTGATAGAAACAATGCCAGAGATCACATGATAGAATTTTTCAAGGCCAATGACTTCTTCATTGCAAATACGTTTTTCACCAACGTAAATGGCTACTATACACGTGGACCTCGCCAGATGGAATACACAGATATCAAATCAACTACATCTGTGGAAAGAGATGATAGAAAAGCTCAATATCATCAATCTGATCAAGGCCGGGGCCAACTGTGGATCAGACCATCAATTACTCATATGCAAGTTCAAATTGAAACTGAAGAAAATTAGAACAAGTCCACGAGAGCCAGACTACAACCTTGAGTATATCCCACCTGAATTTAGAGACCATAGAGAATAGATTTGACATGTTGAACACTAATGACCGAAGACCAGACAAGTTGTGGAATGACATCAAGGACATCATACATGAAGAAAGTAAGAGGTCATTAAAAAGGCAAGAGAGAAAGAAAAGACCTAAATGGATGTCAGAAGAGACTCTGAAACTTGCTCTTGAACATTGTGTACCTAAAGTGAACGGAAGACATGGTGAAGTAAAGAACTGAACAGAAGATATCAAAGGGCAGCTTGAGAAGACAAAGTAAAGCAGTATGATGACATTTGCAAAGACCTGGAGATAGAAAACCAAAAGGGAAGAACACATTCAGCATTTCTCAAGCTGAAAGAACTGAAAAAAAATTCAAGCCTCAAGTAGCAATAGTGAAGACTTCTACTGGGAAAATATTAAACGAAGCAGGAAACATCAAAAGAAAATGGAAAGAACACACAGAGTCACTATACCAAAAAGAACTGCTCGATGTTCTACCACTTCAGGAGGTAACATATGATCAGGAACTGATGGTACCGAGGGAAGACTTCCAAGCTGCACTGAAGGCATTGGTGAAAAACAAGGCTCCGGGAATTGATGGCATACCAATTGAGATGTTTCAATAAATGGATGCAGCACTGAAGAAGCTCACTCATCTATGCCAAGAGATTTGGAAGACAGCTACCTGGTCAACAGACTGGAAGAGATCCATATTTATGCCTATTCCCAAGAAAGGCGATCCAACCAAATGTGGAAATTATTGAACAGTATCATTAATATCACATGCAAGCAAAATTTTACTGAAAATCATTCAAAAGAGGCTGCAGCAGTATATCAAAAGGGAAATGCCAGAAATTCAAGGTGGATTTAGAAGAGGCCATGGAACCAAGGATATCATTACTGATGTCAGATGGATGCTGACTAAAAGCATAGAATACCAGAAAGATGTTTACTTGTGTTTTATTGACTATGCTAAGGCATTCGACTGTGTGGATTATAACAAATTATGGATAACATTGAGGAGAATGTGAATCCTGGAACACTTAACTGTGCTCATGAAAAATCCATACATGGATCAAGAGGCAGTCGTTCGAACAGAACAAGGGGATACTGCATGGTTTAAAGTCAGGAAAGATGTGCATCTGGGTTGTATCCTTTCAACATACCTATTCAATCTGTATGCTGAGCAAATTATCCAAGAACCTAGTCTCCTTGAAGAATGGGGCATCAAGATTGGAGGAAGACTCCTTAACAACCTGCTTTATGCAGATGACACAACCTTGCTTGCTGAAAGTGAAGAGGACTTGAAGCACTTACTGATGAAAATCAAAGATCATAGCCTTCAGTATGGATTACACCTCAACCTAAAGAAAACAAAAATCCTCACAACTGGACCAATAAGCAACATCATGATAAATGGAGAATAAGATTGAGGTTGTCAAGGATTTCATTTTACTTGGATCCACAATCAACACCCATGGAAGCAGCAGTCAAGAAATCAAAAGACACATTGCATTGGGCAAATCTGCTGCAAAAGACCTCTTTAAAGTGTTGAAAAGCAAAGACGTCACTTGAGGACTAAGGTGTGCCTG
>NW_004443968.1:22227467-22242429 GCF_000243295.1 Trichechus manatus latirostris
TACAACCAGAATGCTCCTTAGAAGCAAGGATGGCGAGACTACATCTTAAATACTTTGGACATGTTGTCAGAAGGGATCAGTCCCTGGAGAAGGACATCATGCTTGGTAAAGTAGAGGGTAAGTAAAGAAGAGGAAGACCGTCAACGAGATGGACTGACACGATGGCTGCAAAAATGGGCTCAAGCATAGCAACATTTGGGAGGATGGCACAGGACTGGGTAGTGTTTAGCTCTGTTGTGCCTAGGGTCGTTATGAGTCAGAACCAACTCCACAGCACCTAACAACAACAACCACAAGTGCAAGCAATATATGTGTCTGAATAAATGTGGGAAAATAATTGTCACCTGGACTTCTATGTCCATTGAGATCATTGTTCAACAGTGAGAAGAAATGTATCAGTAATGAAGTCACTCCCAGGTTCACCGTTCAGCCAAAGATTAGACAGCCCCATAAAACAAAAACAAGACTAATGGGGCACAACAGTCCAGGGACAAGGACTAGGAGGCAGGAGGGGACAGGAAATCTGGTAATAGGGAACCCAAGTTTGAGAAGGGACTGTGTTGACATGTTGTGGGGTTGTTAACCATTGATATAAAACAATATGTGTGCTCTTTAATAAGAAACTATTTGTTTTGTAAATCTTCATCTAAACTACAATAAAAAAATTTAAAAAATAAAGATTTTTAGATTATACTCTTACTTCAATAAGTTAAAAAAAGAACAAAAACCTACCTATGTTTGGATTTGACAGAAAAATAAAAACCAAAAAACAAATTTAATCCAGAAGGAATAAGCTACAGACAAGAAGAAGAAATGATGGGTAAAGAAAGTGGTAAACATATTGACCAATTTATTAATTATTCTCTGGAAAAATCCCCTAATAATGATTAATATCAGGGAGTTTAAAAATTAGAGTAAATAGACTCTACAAAAAATGATAACAAAGATAGAAAGAGGGAGATCTGAGATAAAATATTTTATGGTTCTTGTATTGTTCAGAAGGTAATAGGCATACTGATTAACTTTCACTTTATGATAGCCAAATATGCACATTAATAACTTATGAGAAACAAATAAAAAATGAAATATCATGTATTAAACCAAAAATTAATAAAACTTGAAGAAGCCAAGGAGAGGCAAGACAGGAAAAAATATGAACCAAAGTCAAAATTGTGCACTAAAAAAATACAAAATAAGATGGAAAAAGTACAAATATATTTATAGACATCAATATATATTGGTGAGAAACTTAGTACTTAATAAACTGAGTCACAGATTGGATTTCTAGCTGTTGTGGTTCATGGTCTTTACAATACATGCATAAAATTTAATGATATAGTGAGCATGTAGGTGAGGAATGAGAACAATTTTTTCAGAAATTATATAAACGCAAATAATGTAGTGTAGAAATATTAATATGACAGTATATAAATGATTATAAATTTATAAAAAAAAAACAGGGTACCAGGAAGATGTAACTAAACCTTTATGTACCAAACAATAGAGTCTCAAAATATGTATCACTCATTAATAAAATTACTAACAGAAATAAACAAGTTCATGCTCAGAGTAGAAGACTTCATACTTAATATTAGTAATAATGATAATGACATCATTTTTATTATTATCTCTTTTGGGGAGCTTTCATCCTATGCAAAAAGAAATACTGAAATCTGATTTGAAATTGTGGGGATATGAGTGAATGTGTACGGACCTTGTTGACGGAACCGTTTTTACTTCAGCACGATAAGGCAAGGAGTCGGTTGAATTACAGTAATGATTTTTTTTTTAAACTCTATCTTGAGCACCGTAGTTTTTCCAAACAAAATCTTTAACTACCTGCCAGAGAGAACACTGCTGGATGCTGACCTTCCAAGTGTTCTGTTGAAAGGGCTGGCAAACTGATATTCATTAGGTAGGTATGCAATTGTTACTATTATTCCTTACCACCTGATTTCCAGTCCCATAAATGATCTTGACTTCCTTTGTGACTAGTCATCCCAGAGGTCTAAGTAACTCACTAGAGATCAAACTTTCATTCTTTTTTTCTGGTGCATCACCGTTTTTTTTTTTGTTTTTTTTTTTTTTTTGGTGTGGATGGGGAGGAAGAAAAAGGACAGCTGTTTCTATAGATGTGAGAGTAAGCTTTCCGTTTTCCATTCCAAAACCAACCTGTAAGATCTAAGGTTTTCTAATGTCTATGGAGAAATTTAGCAACTCTTCTGTCAGTGTTCTCTATTGCTGGCACTTTCAGTGGACCCTCCTGATCGGAAAAATCAGTGATTAGTTTTCCATTCAATGTCTGCTTTTCATAAAATACTGAATTTTTTTTTCAGATGTAACTTTCTCCATTTTCTTTATCTAAGGGTGGGTTTTATGTTTTTGTTTTAATTTATGTTATAAATAAAATACCCATATAGTTATTAGGTAGAATCTTATTTGTTCATTATATTCAATACAATATTTTATTCTGTTTTATTGAATACTGAAATGGAAATATTTATTGGGTTATAGGAGAAGGTAGAGGTATAGTGACTTAAGGTTTGTCTTGCTCATCGGTGCTTCTTTTGCCTAAGAGAGGAAGAATTGTGAATCTGATAATTCAAACTCCAAGGACATTAATTGGCATATGTTTACTAATTGGCTAGGTTGCTGTACATTACAAGGCATATATCCATACACTGCTTCTTAATTTACATTCGTCTCTTTTATGCAAGTTCGCTAAATTAAGCCAGAGCTAGTCCCTCAGGAAGGATTAGTTATTTTACTACCCTCTACACTTCAAAGAATGAAAAAAGCTGTTTGAAATGAAGAAGTCATTGGTCTTGGAAAATTCTATCATGCAATCTCTGGCGTCATTTCTATCACCAAGGCCATTTTTCCACCTACCAATCCTTCTTCTTTGTTTTCGACTTCCACTTTCCAATCATCAGTAATTATCAATACATCCTGATTGCATGTGTGATCAATTTGAGACCACTGAAGTTGGTAAAAATCTTCAATTTCTTCATCTTTGGCATTAGTAGTTTGTAAATTTGAATAATATTCATATTAACTGGTCTTCCTTGTAAGCGTAAGGATATATTCCTATCACTGACAGCTTTGTACTTCAGGATAGGTCTTGAAATGTTCTTTTTGAGGTGAAGATGATGCTGTTCCTTCTCAATCTGTCATTCCCAGCATAGTAGACCATGTGATTGTCTGATTCAAAATGGCCAATGCCAGTCCATTTCAGCTCACTAATGCCTAGGATATTGATCTTTACATGTTCCATTTCATTTTTCACAACTTCCAATTTTCCTTGATTTCTACTTTGTACATTCCATGTTCCAATTATTAATACACGTTTGCAGCTGTTTCTTCTCATTTTAAGTCATGCCCCATCAGCAAATAAAGGTCCCAAAAGCCTGATTCCATCCATGGCTTTCTTAGTTATCTACTGCTGCTATAACAGAAATAGTACAAGTTGATGGCTTTAACAAAAAGAGATTTATTCTCTCACAGTCTAGGAGGATAGAAATCCATATTCAGGTTGCCTGCTCCAGGGGAAGGCTTTGTCTTTCTGTCTGCTCTAGGGGAAGGTCCTTGTCATCAGTCCTCCCTGGCTGAAGAGCTTCTCAGTACAGGGACCTCAGGTCCAAAGGACACACTAGTCTCCTGGCTCTTTTTTTCTTGGTGATATAAGTCCCTATGTCTTTCTGCTTGCTTTTCTCTTTTACGTCTCAAAAGAGATTGATTTAAAACACTGCCTTAATCTTATAGATTGAGTCCTGCCTCATTAACATAACTGCTGCTAATCCCACCTTATTAACATCATAGAGATAAGATTTACAACACACAGGAAAATCACATTGGATGATAAAATGGTGGACAATCACACAATACTGGGAATCATGGCCTAGCCAAGTTGACAGACATTTTTTGGGGACACAATTCAATCCATGACAACAGCATTAAGGTGGACTCTACTTTCAGGAGTCAGCACTTCCCCAGTCATATTTTAAGTGTCTTCCAACCTCAGAGGATCATCCTCAGACACTATTTCAGATGATGTTATGCTGCTATCTATAAGTTTTCAATGGCCAAGTTTTTCAGAATTAGATCACCAATTCCCTCTTCGCTATCTCTTTTAGTCTGAAAGGTCCGCTGAAACTTGTTTATCATGGATGACTCTGCTGGTATTTCAAATACCAGTGGCATAGCTTTCAGTAATGCAGCCACTGAAGTTCAACAAACAGACAAGTGGTAGAGAAGTTTACTAAGCAGTATACCATACTTTTATGAAAATAATGTGTGCCTTCTACATTTGTTTGTCCTCCCCTGCGAGATATTTTTGCAAGCACGCTATGCTAATTTTTTTCTTTTTTTTTTTACAACAATGTGTTGAAGAAGATTGTCATGGCAGCACTTGTGAGGGTGCCTCATGGGGAGAGGGTGCATCCTGCAAACAAATACAGGAGGTGCACAATATTTGTGTAAAAATCTGGTAATATGTTTTTCCATTTAGAAACATAATTTATTTTCTGAAAGAAATGAATGGCCGTATTGTGTCATATTGGAGTAATTATTTACAGATGCATGCAAGTATTACAGAATAAAAAGATCAAAGATTTTGACTCTAGAAGTAGACTGCCTGATCTTGATCCCCACTGGTTGCAATTACTGTGATTTCTGCCCACAGAACCATTACCAGATTATATAACCTATCTATGCTAAAGCTTCTTCAGCCCTAAAATGGGTGTTAAAAATATTCCCAACAGGGATTAAATAAATTACTTCACAAAGGCCTAGCACAATAATTGTTATATATTATTATTGTTGTTTATCTATTATCACTCTTGTTTCTTATTGAATACAATAAAAGGACACTCTGTTTGTAAAATGTTTACTATTACAAATTGTTTCTAAGCAACTTTTAACCTACTCCAAGAGTCTTGGTAAGTCATTTGTTGATTAGTAGGACTCTCCCTTTTCAAAGGGAAGAAAACAAAACCAAAAATAATTTTAAAAAAAGAAACAAGTAAATAAAAAAGCATATGTTATTTAAATGGTGAAATTCAGTTTGGAGTCAGTTTGCTCTAATTCACTATTTCAGAGATAGAACATGGAATCTTCCTTTTCAATGATAAATCTCTGTAAGTACTGACATCTTGCATATAGCAATAATTAACTGAAGCAAAAAAAAAAGAACAAACTACAACTTTGAAATTCTACTGTAAATTTTACAATACTACCACTTCCCTTATTTTTCCTTCTATGTATTTTCTAGTAAACTCGACTCTGCTTCCTTCTTATAAAGTTGTAAAGTTGCAAAGGTCTAGCTCAGTGATTTTGGCATCACCTCTAATCTCAGAAACCATAGAATGAATCCCAGGAGGAGGTGATTCATGCTCACATTTTTCAAGGCAAAAAAGATTGAGTTGTATTTAGCATGAGTTTACTACAGCTAAAGAGCTATGCAGTTAATTGAGGAAAAAAAATCCTTTTTACACCAGTATAGCATAATGTTGATAAGGTATTTATTGTTCCTTTCATAGTTTTCCAAATGTTTGCCTCACTTTTTAAAATAGTTTTATCATTTGCTGTAAATTCTTTTATTAGAATTAAACATTTTCCTCATTTCTTGTAAACTCTTTTGTGTTGGTAATTGGTCACTGTAAAACAGTGTGGTGGAGGTATCTGACATCTTCTAACTTTTACAAGGGGGAGGAAAACCAAGATCAACAGCCCAAAGCTGATTCCTATGAGGCAGAGGTCAGACATGCCTCCTCTCTGTGCAATCTTTACTAATTCTGACACCAACCATCCCTCCTACACTACTCTCTACTTCTCTGCTGGGTTTGATAATTCATTGCAACGGCCACACAGAACTCAGACTATGCTCACGATTACAGGGTTTATTAGGGAAGTAACAGCTTACAATTCAGGCTCAGGAACATTCAAGGATACAGTTCTTCCATCAGGACAGCCTCTTCCCAGCCCTGCTCACAGGCATTCCTCTCCCTGGCCCTCAGTCTCTGCCCAAAGGCATTCAGCTTTCTCATCACATGGGCCGGGAAGCTCACTGTGCCATCTCCTGAGGGTCTCTCCTACAGGCCTCTCTTTCCAGTCTCTCCTTCCTTGGTGGTGGTGGGCTCTTCTCCACCTCTGAGGTGGCCCATTTCAAGCCTAGTGGGATGGCAAAACTAACAAATCCCTTTGCTGGGCCACAATTACCAGATTGGCACAGTCCTGCCCAATCACTGGGGTGGGAGTTAAAAGACTATGGCTAGAAAGGCCACACAAAAGTGATCATGGCACCACAGTTACTGTAACATATGAACAGACTTGGCTAACCACACAATTAAGTGAATCTAGGCATACTGAATAATAAAGGAATGCCTAAGGTGCAGAGTCCAGATTTGCCCTACAACAGCAAATTTCTCCACACAAAGCATGTCTCTGCTTAGAGATGTAAGTCAACAAAATCATCCTTCAATTTCTGAAGGGATGCATACATACTCTGGCATTTCTCTACCTGGAGGGGAAAAAAAAATGAAACAAATAAAATCTTCCCTTACAATGGGGAAAACAAACTTGTTCTGAAGTCTAGGTAGCTTTGACACCCAATTTCTTATAGATCCAGTGGTTTTTGTCTCTACACAGTAGATACATTTGTTTTACTGTGTCTAAAGCATTTTGTCTCCTCAGGGCAATAATCCTTATGACTCATATATTTTATAGAAATAATGTACATTTGTGTGTCTGTGTATTTGTATGTATGTGAAAATATAACTTCTCTTTATAAATGTTTTGTTGTTTTTAGTTGCTGTTGAGTTGGCTCCGAAACATGATGACCTTCTATAGAACAGAATAAATCTTTGCCTGGTCCTGTGCCATCTGCATGATTGTTGGAATGTTTGAGTCCATTGTTACAGCCATTTTGTCAATCCACCTCATTGAGGGTTTCCCTTGTTTTCACAGACCAGCTACTTTATCAACTATGATACCCTTTTCTAGTGATTGGTGATGACATGTCCAAAATAAGCAAGCCAAAGTCTCACCATCTTTGCTTTTAAGGGGAATTCAGCTGTATTTTCTCTAAGACTGTTCATTTCTCTGGCAGTCCACAATATATTCAAAATGCTTCTCCACGTTTCACATTTTACAGCATCCCTATTCTTGGTGGTATTTTGAAAAGCATTTTCTCCAAAGATCCAAGATCTGATAGTAATGTTAAGAGGAAAACTCTGCATCCTCCTTTATTACACTGCATTTTAATGCACTGCACTATTTATTTATTCTAATTGTGGAACATAGATAGAGAAATAAAGCAGAATGCCTGATCCTAGTATATAGAAAGCAGCAACAGAACATTGCTCCTATACTAATAATCATCTGCAAAATCATAACTTTTCTTAAACTCATCAGAGAGCTGAATTCACAAGGTAACTGAGAAAAATAAACTCTAGTAAATGACAAGCTTCTAAAGGAAAAACAGGACACGTATCTGTTTCTCCTTGCCAGAGTACACATGAAAGAGGAGAACTGAATAGAAATGGGTGAAATCAAATTAGAAAAAGTGTTAATGCATCCATAAAGAGCTACTCTGGATGACAGTACAGATTAGAATAATGGAAAGCCTAGACACAGTGAGTTCACCCCTGGTAACAAGCTCATCGTCTGGGCCTCCTGCAGGTGCTAATAAAAGAAAACACTGGAAACTGAGAAATCCTGATAGAAGTCTCCTTTAGCAGCTGGACGTAGAAGAGGTTATCAGCTGTTACTCAAACACTGCCCACTTCCACAGATCCTCCTCTCATATAAAGAAAAAGCCTTAAGCTGCTGAAGGAGAGTAACATCATTCATCCTCCCAGGTCTTCTGGGGGAAGGTAAGAACAAAGTCATCTACCCCTGAGACAGGAGCAGAACACCTTACTTTCCACCCCTAAGAAGCAGCAATGAGCCACTTCTTCTGGAAAAAGAACACAGCAAATGTTGTCTGCCCATAATTTTGAAGCAGAAAAATCTCTCAAATTCAGGATCTTACACTAGTAAAAGGTACAGAGATCTGTTATTGCTGATTGAAGGGCAGGAAACTGTTTCTTGTCCAAGATCCACCATAGATACAATGCACATATTCCTAAATGTTTATTCAACTACATACAAAACATTAAAATGAATAAAATAATAGTTGAAGGAATTGAAAAAGAGAAATATGAATTTCATAATTGGTATAGTACACTTTAAAACTCCTCTCTTAGTAACCAATAGTGCAAGTAAAGATATTAGTAAGGCTATAGAAGTTCTGAAAAATTCTGATACCAAATTTGATTTAACTGACCTTAATAGGGCACTCAACATCATTAAAGCAGTATGCACGTTATTTTCAAGTGCACATAGATCGTTAACCAAGAAAGACCATATCCTGTACTCTAAAAATGTTTCAACAAATTTAATAGACTAGTAATTTTACAATATATGTTCTCTGACCACAATGTAATTAAACTAGAAATCAATAACAAAATGATATCTGGAAAATCCACAAATGTTTTAAAATTAAGCATATTCTTAGTAAACCATGGGCCAAAGAAGAAATCACATGAGAATTTAGAAAATATTTTGAATTAAATAAAGTTGCAAATAAAACATATCAAAGGTTACGGGATGCAGCTAAAGTAGACGTTAAAGTGGCAATCTACAGCATTAAATGATTATGTTAGAAAACAAGAAAAGTTTCAAATCCACTTTAAAAAACTGAAAGAAAAAAAAAGAACAAATTAAACCAATCTAATCTGAAGACAAGAAATAATTGAAAGCCAAGTTCAAGAAAATTAAAAACAGAAAATAAAGAATTCAATGAAAATAAAAATTAGTTCTTTGAAAAGATCAATAAAATTGATAAACAGCTAATGAGACTGATAAGAGAGAAACATAGACAATACACATAATGTGGAGTATATGGAGCAGTTGGAAATCTCATACCTCATATCTTGATGATGAGAATGAAAAATGATACAGCCATTGCTGGCTGCTGGTTGGAGGCAGCCCTCAGCTTCTTGTCATGTGGACCTCCCACTACAGTGGATTGCTTCATCAGCCAGTGCGAGAGAGAATCTGTTAGTAAGACAAAAGTAATGATCTTATGTAAAGAGTGAAAATTTCTTAAAAGTTAAATATATCCTACTACGTTGCTGTTAAGTTCCCATCGAGTAGGTTCTGACTCATAGCAACCCCACTTAAAACAGAACAAAATGCTGTCCAGCTTGCACCATACTCACAATGGTTGCTATGTTTGAGGAAATTGTTGCAGCCACTGTGTCAATCCATCTCATTGAGGGTCTTCTTCTTTTTCTCTGACCCTCTACTTTACCGAGTATGATGTTTTTCAGGGACTGGCACCCCCTGATAACATGTCCAAAGTAGGTGAGACAAAGTCTCACCCTTCTAAAGAGCATTCTGGCTGCCTTCTTCTGAGACAAATTTGTTCATTCTGTGGCAATCCATAGTATATTCAATATTCTTCCCTAACACTGTAATTGAAAGGCATGTATTTTTCTTCATTCTTCCTTGTTCACTGTCCAGCTTTCAAACACATATGAGGCAATTGAAAATACAATCACATGTGTCAGGTGCACCGAAGTGTTCAGAGCCTCAGAGTGAAATTTTTTCATTTTAACACTTTAAAGAAGTCTTTTGCAGCAGATTTGCCCAATGCACTGCATCCTTTGATTTCTTGACTACTGCTTCCATGGGCATTGACAGTGGATACAAGTAAAATGAAATCCTTAACAACTTCAATCTTTTCTCCATTTATCATGATGTTGCTTACTGGTCTGGATGTGAAGTTTTTTGTTTTTTGTTTTTTTAATGTTGAAATGTAATCCATACATACTGCCTGTAGTCTTTGATCTTCTTCAGTGAGTGCTTCAAGCCCTCTTCACTTTCAGCAAGAAAGGTTGTGTCATCTGCATATTGCAGGTTGTTAATGAGTCTTCCTCTAATCCTGATGCAACATTCTTCTTCATATAGACCAGCTTCTCAAATTATTTGCTAAGCACACAGATTACATAAGTATGGTGAAAAGATACAACCCTGACACACCCTTTCCTGATTTTAAACTACACAGTATCCTCTTATTCTGTTCGAACGACTACCTCTTAGTCTATGTATAGGTTTCACATGAGCACAATTAATTGTTCTGGATTCCCATTATTTGTAATGTTTTCCATAATTTGTTATGATCCACACAATGTCTTTGAATAGCCAATACACAATACAGGTAAACATTTTTCTGGTGTTCTGCTTTCAGCAAATATCCATCTACATCAGCAATGATATCCTTCATTCCAGATCCACTTCTGAATCCACCTTGAATTTCTGGAATTTTCCTGTTGATGTACTGCTGAAACCATTTTTGAATTAGCTTCAACAAAATTTTAGTTGCATGTGATATTAATGATATGGTTCGATAATTTCCACATTCCATTGGATCACCTTTCTTTGGAATGGGCATATGTAAGGGTCTCTTCCAATTGGTTGGCCAGGTAGCTGTCTTCCAAATTTCTTGGTATAGTCCAGTGAATGCTTCCAGTCTAGCATCTGTTTCTTAAAACATCTCAGTTGATATTCTGTCAGTTCCTGGAGCCTTGTTTTTCATCAATGTCCTCAGTGCAGCTTGGACTTCTTCCTTCAGTACCATTGGTTCTTGATCATATACTACCTCCCGAAATGGTTGAACATCAACCAGTTCTTTTTGGTACAGTGACTGTGTATTCTTCCTGTCTTTTTTTGATACTAACTGTGTTGTTCAATTTTTTGTCTGTTGAATCCTTCAATATTGCAACTTGAGTCTTGAAATTTTTCTTCAATTCTTTTAGCTTGAGAAATACCAAGCTTGTTCTTCTCTTCTCGTTTTCTAACTCCAGGTCTTTGCGCATTTCTTTATAATACTTTACTTTGTCTTCTCAAGCTGCCCTTTTGAAAGTTTCTGTTCAGCTCTTTTACTTCATCATTCTGTTCAGCTCTTTCCTTTCTTTTGCTTTAGTTTCTCTACATTGAAGAACAAGTTTTAGAGTGTCTTCTGACATCAATTTGGTCTTTTTTTTCTTTTTCCTGTCTTTTTAATGACTTTTGCTTTCTTCATATATGATGTCCTTGATATCATACCACAACTTGTCTGGTCTTCAGTCATTTTTGTTCAGTGCATCAAATCTGTTCTTGAAATGGTCACCAAATTCAGGTGTGATATACTCAAGGTAGTACTTTGGTTCTTGTGGACTTGTTTTAATTTTCTTCAGCTTCAACTTGAAATTGCATATGAGCAACTGGTGGTCTGTTCCACAGTCAGCTCTGGGCCTTGTTCTGACTGATGTTACTGAGCTTCTCTATAGTCTCTTTCCACAGATGTAGTTGATTTAATTCCTGTGGATTCCATCCAGCGAGGTCCACATGTTTAGTCAGCAGTTATATTGTTTTAAAAAAAAAGATATTTCTAATGAATAAATGGTTGGATTTGCAAAATTCTATCATGTGATCTCCATTGTCATTTCTATCACCAAGGCTCTATTTTCCAACTACAGATCCTTCTTCTTTGTTTTCAGCTTTCACTTTCCAATCACCAGTAATTATCAGAGCATCTGATTCCATGTGTGATCAACTTCAGACTGCACAAGTTGGTAAAAGTCTTCCATTTTTCATCTTGGCATTAGTGATTGGTGAGTAAATTTGAATAATAGTGGTATTAACTGGTATTCCTTGTAGGCCTTTGGATATTATCCAATCACTAACAGCATCGTACTTTAGGATAGATTTTTAAATGTTCTTTTTGATGATGAATGTGAGGACATTCTTCTTCAATTTGTCAACCCTGGCATAGCAGACCACATGATTGTCATATTCAAAATTGTCAATACCAGTCCATTTCAGCTCATTGATAACTACCTAGGATATCGATCTTCAAGCATTCCATTTCACTGATTCCAATTTTCCTTGATTCATACTTCATACATTCCAATTTCAATTACTAATAGAAGTTTGCAGCTTTTTCTTCTCATTTTGAATTGTGCCACATCAGCAAATGTAGCTCTCAAAAGCTTTACTTCATCCACCTAATTAATGTTGACTCTACTTTGGGGAAACAGCTCTTCCTCATTCACATTATTAGTGCTTTACCTCCTGAAGAGTTCATCTTCCAGCACTATGTCAGACAATATTCTGCTGCTATCCATAAGTTTTTCACTGACCAATTTTTTCAGAATTATATCTCTAGTTCCTTCTTCCTAGTTTGTCTTAGTCTAGAAGCTCTGCTAAACCTGTCCACTATGGGTAATCCTGATGGCATTTGACATGCAGGTGGTATAGCTTCCAGCATCACAGCAACATTCAATCCACCACAGTACGACAAACTGACAGACAAGTTGTGGTATCTTACTATATGACCCAGTAATATCACTCCTAGGTATTTATCCAGGAAGGTTGAAAACATATTTCTACACAAATGAATGTGTACATCAATATCAATAACAGCTTTATTTATGTAATCAAACTCTGGAAAAACTCAGTTGTCCAGAAACAAATTTTGGTACATGCTTTTCATGGATTGAATTGTGTCTCCCCCAAAATGTGTGTCAATTTGGCTAGGCCATGATTCCCAGGATTGTGTGATTGTCCACCATTTTGTCATCAGATGTGATTTTCCTATGTGTTGTAAGTCCTACCTCAATATGTTAATGAGGCAGGATTAGAGACAGTTATGTTAATGAGGCAGGACTCAATCTACAGGATTAAGTTGTACCTTGAGTCAATCTCTTTTGAGATTATAAAAGAGAGAATGAGCAGAGAGACAGTGGGACTTCAGACCACCATGAAAGAAGAGCTGGGAGCTAGAGCGTTCTTTGGACCTGGGGTATCTGTGTTGAGAAGCTCCTAGACAAGGGTAAGATTGATGACAAAGACCTTCCCCCAGAGCAGACAGACAGAGAAAGCCTTTCCCTGAAGTTGGCACCCTGAATTCAAACTTCTAGCCTCCTAGACTGTGAGAGAATAAATTTCTCTTTGTTAAAGCCACCCACTTGTGATATTTCTGTTATAGCAGCACTAGATAACTAAGTGTATAGATGGACTATTAACTATGCAATAAAATACATGAATTATTGATACACGCTATAACATTAGATGACTTTCTCAAGAATTATACTAAATAAAAAATCCAGACACAAATGGATACATGTAGAATGGTTTAATGAATATGACATTCTGAAAAAAGATAAAAATATAGAATGATGTCTTAGTTACCTAGTGCTGCTATAACAAATACCACAAATGGGTGGCTTCAACAAACAGAAATTTATTTTCTCACAGTTTAGGAGGCTAGAAGTCCAAATTCAGTATTCTGGCTAAGAGAAGTCTTTCTCTCCCTGTAGGCTCTGGAGGAAGTTCCTTGTCTATTGTCAGCTTCTGTTTCCTGGCTCCTTGGTAATCTTTATATGGCGTGATATCTATCTTCCCCCATCTCTGCTTGCTTGCTTCCTTGCTTAATCTGCTCTTTTATATCTCAAAAGAGAATGATTTACGACACACCCTACATTAATACTGCCTCATTAACATAACAAAGAAAACCCATTTCCAAATGGGATTATAACCGCTGGTATAAGGGTTAAGAATTACACACATATTTTTGTTGTAATTTGACAAAATTCAACTCATAGCAAAAGCGAAATCATACCACTGTTTCCAGTGCTGGCTTAACTACAAAAGGGAAATCAGAGGTGATGCAAATATCCTATATCTCGACTGTGTTGTGGCAACATGACTGCACACACTTGTGGAATGTCATTTATCTATACAAGTAGAAAAGAGCGACTTTTATTGCATTTAAAGTGTACTTCAATAAACCTGAATTTTTTTTAATGAAAAAATTAAACAAAAATTATGGTATTTTTAGCATTTCTAATGCTATCATATTAAAAATCTATGAACTTAGTAATGTCTTCATTGATATTTCAGTATAAGTTAATCATTGTGGTATTAATAATCTAAGTGTATCAATTATCTATTGCTGCGTAACAAATCACCACAAATTTAACAGCTTAAAAGAATACACATTTGTTATCTCACAGTTTCTGCTGTTCAGTTTCCCTCCAGGCACAGCTCAGCTGGGTTCTCTCCTTCAGGGTTTCTGTCAAACTGCATTCAAGGATTCAGAACCAACTGCTCAGCTGGGGAAGGATCTATTTCGAAGTCTGTGCTGTTGGCAGGTTTCACTTTCTTGTGGGCTCTTAACTGAGAGCCTCAGTTAATATATATTACATATCATACATATTATATATTTTGTTTCATATTTAAACTTCTCAGAAATAAATGCTAGGAAATTAATTGTTTACCTATAACTTTTCATTACAGTCATTATGATACTGATTTTCTTTAGGCAAATGTGTTCCTTTTTATGGTTGTGCTTCTAGATATTTAACATAATTCTATTTTGACTTAGGCATACCATATGCTTAATTGGTCTTAATCTTTCCAATTATTATGTGCTATATTATTCAAACGGAGCCCTTGTGGTGCATTGGTTAAGTGCTCGGCTGCTAACTGAAAAGTCAGCAATTCAAACCTGCCGTCAGTACTGCAGGAGAAAGATGTAGCAGTCTGCTTCCATAAAGAGTCACAACTTTGGAAACCCTGTGGGGCAGTTCTATTCTGTCCTACAGGGTTGTTATGAGTCAAAATAGACTCAAGGGCAATGGGTTCATTATCAAAAAGATCTTATAACTTAGAAAACTGTATCTTTGAAGCTAATAATATGTCATTATATTTATATGCTTACTTGTGGTTAGGAATTTAGCACATGATTTTATTTAATATCTGCTTAAAAAGTTGTCAAGAGGTCTCCGGCAAGATGGCGGTCTAGGCAGAAGCACCACGCCGTCCCTCCACAACAAAGATCCGAAAAACTAAGCCAAACAGAGAATCAACAATCCTG
>NW_004443968.1:22242529-22252629 GCF_000243295.1 Trichechus manatus latirostris
AAAAAAAAAAAAAAAAAAAAAAGTTGTCAAGAATTTTACTAACATAATATTATGTGTGATGAATTAAGCTTACTATGAAATATTAATTCAAATTTAGTCAAAAATTTTATGGTATCATATACTGAAAGGGCTTTAGCAAAAATTGTTTATTAATATTCAATGGTTTTTGATTTTTTATTTTAATTTACTTTTTATGTAAGATACTTATAAGTATATATTAGTGTCTTTTTAAAAGACAGTTTCAGAGAGCATATTTAAATTTCTGTTTTAAATTACATTTTTTAAGTTAATGTTTTAAATTTAATATATAAATATAATATTTTGA
This sequence comes from Trichechus manatus latirostris, assembly GCF_000243295.1. Classification (NCBI taxonomy): domain Eukaryota; kingdom Metazoa; phylum Chordata; class Mammalia; order Sirenia; family Trichechidae; genus Trichechus; species Trichechus manatus. The sequence goes on from NW_004443968.1 coordinate 22,242,855, forward strand.
TATTAATCATTTTATATCAGATGATATTTTTAAATAAGATTTGCCATTTGCTTTTTTGTCTATATGGATACTTCTAGGTCTTTAAAGATATCTGACCACTAATCTGTAAAGCAGAATTTATTCTGTAAAAAGACATTAAACTCTTTGTGTTTTTTCTAATTAAAAAAATATTGTTCAATGTTTTAAAGCATCTCTAGGCTTTTTCTTTTCTTTCAATGCCACTATTGAAAATTTATGCTGAAAAATTTTGATTCTATCATTTCAAAGATATTTAGAGTTTTGACAATATGTCTATTTCCGGAAAGGTGAGAAGAAATGTCTGCTCCTTTGTATTATTTTAAAAATAAAGGATTCTGTTTTGTTTTAAATGAATTTTTAGTTTGGTTCCTATTAACTTCTTTGTCAGCATACATGGAAGATAAAGTTCGTTCTAGTATTGAAAGGGACACAGTGAACCATCTGATGTGCAGTGCATTTTTTGACCTTTTGAACTCTAAGGTATTTTTTGTTTTTAACTGGATAGAAATGAAATTATTTTATAGCAGATTTTGTAAACTGGAAGAAGTGTTTCAAGATAAAACAGAAAGATGATGTTAATTTCCTTTTATATATTTTTTATTCATTTTATTAAAATATATTTACTGTTTCATCCAATCATTATTTATTTAATGTGTTCTATGTAACAGATATTGCTTAATCTCTGACGATATTACAGTGAATTAAATAAAGTCCTGCTCTCAAGGAGCTGACATTTTACTGGTTGGGATATACATAAAATAAATAAGCAAGTATCTTGTCAGGAGGTGATAAATACTACAAAGACAGAGAAAGTAAGAAGTACAAGTGAGTAGCCATGATTACAATTTTCCTCACAAGCTGTGGTCATTAGGGTTGTGCATCAACAAGGCTGGGTCATGATTCTCAGTGGTTTGGCAGTTATGATGCAGTTTGGCAGTCTTATGATAATGTGCTCACTTCCATGATGAGATTTGCTATAATGTGATCACCTCTATGATGGGATCTGCTGTGAGTAGCCAATCAGTTGAAAGGGAGTTTCCCTGGGGATGTGGCCTACATCCAATATAGGTTTACTCTCTGGCAAGGCTCCAAGGCTTTTGCTTGCATTGGATTCTGCAGCTGACTCCTGTTAGACTGACCTCCAGTTCTTGGGACTTGAGCTAGCAGTTTACCTGCCATCTTGCCTGCCAGTCTTGGGATTCCACGGTCTTTCGCAGTCTGTGAGCATTTCCTGCTGTCTGACCTGTTGATCCTGGGTACGCCAGTCCCTGTGGCTACACGAATCAGGAGAAGCCTCCAGCCTGATCCACATTCTAGTCTCTACAATTTCCTTAATATAAATCTCTGTCTGGTGGCATAGTGGTTAAGAGCTCGGCTGCTAGCCAAAAGGTTGGCAGTTTGAATCCACCAGCCATTCCTTGGAAACCCTATGGAGGAGTTCTACTGTGTCCTATAGAGTCACTATAAGTCTGGACCAACTCGAAAGCAATGGGTACGTATATTTATACAATTTACTGGTTTTGCTTCGCTAGAGAACCCAGCTTAAGACACGTGCTTTTAAAATTATTATAAAATTTTAGGGTAAGAGGTGAATTCAAAGATCATTAAATCCAAGCTCTTCATTTTACAGATGAAATTATTGCCACCCAAAGAAAAGGGAATAAATTAGTCAAAGTCTTATTAGATCATATATTGGCAAACATGACCCTGGAAGCCAGATCATCTAATCTCAGTGTAGTGCCCATTCTACATTACTATCTTGCTCCATAATATATCAGATATTTCTCCAAAGTTTGTCCTGAGACAAAGGCCCAGTTTTTCTTCCTCTACTCTTGTCCCCATCCCCATATCAGGATGAGTCTTGCCTACTCTTTTTTAGAATTTTTCATAGGATCTTTTCATATATCTCTCTTAGTTCTAATCACATTCTTCCTTAGTTTATATTTGTTCCTATGGACTCAACCCATGATGATAAGAAACTACAGGCTAAAATCTATATATTTGTGGTGTGTGTGTATATGCGTCTGTGTGTATGTGTGCATGTTTCACCCATATCAAGTTGCTTAGTGTAGTGGGTATATTTGACACATAAAACCTATTTTCTGCATTTTATGAAGCACCTTGTCAGCCAGAAATATTGTAAGAAAAAACAAAACAAAACAAAAACCCTGTTGCTGTTGAGTCAATTCCAGCTTACAGCAACCCTGTAGGACGGATTATCCACCAGGCGCTCCTTGGAAAGTCTATAGGGCAGTTCTATTCTGTCCTATAGGGTCACTATGAGTCAAAATCGACTCAACGGCAATAAGTTTGGGTTTTTTTTTTTTGGTATAGGACAGAGTAGAACTGCCCCCTGGGGTTTCCAGAGAGCGGTTAGTGGATTTGAACTGCTGACCTTTTGGTCAGCAGCCGTAGCTGTTAACCACTGCACCTCTAGGGCTCCATAGTAAGAAATGCCCCCAAAATAAAATAATGTACACATCTATTTTAACTCTGCGTCCCCTTCAGTGATTTCCATTAGGCCCCAGGAAGCATATATTTAAAAACCTGGAAAGTTCTCAGAGAAAGATAAGTGCAGTTAAAATCAGCTTATTTCTTTTGGTTCACAAAAAAAATCAAAACTCACCTAAGGCTGGAAATGAGGTTTGAGCTCTCTGTGGAATTCAAGGACACACCTGGGCTATATGGCCATCTTGTGGGCTCACATTTACTCTGCTATATTTGAGTACAACTTGCAGTTCCCAGCCATCAGAACAAACAAGCAAACAAACCAAAAACACAACAACAAAAATTTTTTTAGGGTTATTTAAAAATGTGATCAGTCAACTGAAAGCTTTATATTGTATAGTCAGTAACCGTCTGCATTCAATAAAAAGCAACCAATTCGCTTAAATATACAGAAGCACATTGGTCACTTGCGTTTTGGGGTAGATTTGGTCCTATACCCATGTGCACCCGTTTATCCATGCCCAAGCACTGTCTTGTAGTCTGAGGGAGGCAATAAGTGCAGCACAGTCAGTAAAATGTGCATTGCACCTGTACACAAGCACATTCAAATATTTATCCATACTTCCTTTAGAAGGATGCCTCTATTAGTCAATGAAGACATGCCAATAGTTTACATTCACACACAAAAATGAAAAGTAAAATAATACCAATGCATATGGTTTTCATGTACCTTTATTTCATGAAAATATAAGTGTAAGTCAGGGTTGCAAAACAACTTCATAAATTGTTTCAGGAATTACAGTGATTCAATATAAATGAAATCACAGTTGGCACTGATGTAACACTGCTGTGAAGTATCGTTTTGCTTAAAGGTACTGCTATACTTGGTCAAAGGTTGTTTAAAGTAGGAGGAAAGGCTGTGGAATAAAAGTAATAAGTACTAGAAATGAATAAAACAGAAAGAAAAATATTGGTACAGTATGAAAATATAAAATCCCTTAAGGTAATAACAGTCGAATTTGCTAAAACTTCTCAAGTTATCTTATAAAATAACTCTAAATGATTTCTCTTATTTTCTCCTATGATCCTCTATATAAATAGATTCCGTTGTGTTGCTGGTATGAAGGGTGGTAGAGTGAAAAGATGCTTGAACTTGTCATCAAAAACTTAGAGTCAGGAGACAGGAGTTACCAGTAATTTATGAATTTCAAAAATTGCTTTACTTCAGTTATCACTAGTCTCTAATGAATAAAAAGGAAAACTATTTTATAAACATATAGAATTACAGAATAAGAATCCAAATACCTTTTCTATATAAATGGAAAGACTCAATCCCCAAGGTAAAGTAATTTGCTTTAGGTTGTCAACTGAATATCTGAGACTATAGTTTACATTTCCTGGCACTACATTTAATGTTTTTTTTTTTTTTTGGAACTTGCACTTCAAAATGTGGTCTCTGAAGAAAGATCATCAGAATCACTACGAAGCTGCTTGTTAGACATGCAGCAAAGTGGCTGGACCCCAGACTTACTAAACAGAATCTGCATTTTAACCAGTTCCCCTCATGATTCCACTCAACATTAGAGTGAAATAAGTATTAAAAAGCAAAGATGTCACTTTGAAGACTAAGGTGCACCTGACCCAAGCCATGGTATTTTCAATCACTTCGTATGCATGTGAAAGCTGTACAATGAATAAGGAAGACCAAAGAAGAACTGATGCTTTTGAATTCTGGTGCTGGTGAAGAATATTGAATATACCATCAACTGCAAAAAGAACAACTCTGCCTTGGAAGAAGTACAGCCAGAATACTCCTTAGAAGCAAGGATGGTGAGACTTTGTCCCACGTACTTTGGACATATTATCAGGAAGGATCAGTTCCTGGAGAAGGCCGTCATGCTTGGTAGGGTAGAGGGTCAGTAAGAAAGAGGAAGACTGTCAAAGAGATGGACCAACACAGTGGCTGTAATGATGAGCTCAAACATAGCTCTTCCCTCAAGTCAAACTGAGAATAATTATTTTAATTTAAATATTCATCTTGTATTGTTAAATGATTAATCTACAAATATTTGATCCATGGCTACTGGAAAAGTTTATAGAACTTATAACTTATCTATCTCTCTGAATTTTCTTTTTTTAAATCATAGAGGATAATTCAGGATGCAAGCAAAATCACAGCTAAAAGAAATTGACAAATTGTTGTGCAAAAGAGTGACAGTGGAAATCGATTTTCTCGTATCAGTTTATGCTATCTTCACTGGTAGTTATGTGCTCTCTAGTCAGTTTTGACTTATACTGCCCCTTAAACAATGGAACAAAACATTGCCCAGTCCTGTGTTATCCTCACAATCATTGCTATGTTTGAGCCCATTGTTGCAGCCAAAGTGTCAATCCACCTCTTTGAAGGGTCTTCCTATTTTTCGCTGACCCTCTACCTACCAAGGAAGATGCCCTTCTCCAAGGACTGGTCCTTCCTGATAACATGTCCAAAGTACATGAGATGAAGTCTCGCCACCCTCACTTCCAAGGAGCACTCTGACAGTACTTCTTCCAAGACAGACTTGTTTCTTCTTCTGGCAGTCATGGTATATTAAATATTATTCACTAACACCGTAATGCAAAGGCATCAATTCTTCTTTGGTCTTCCTTAGTTATTGTCCAGCTTTCGCATGCATATGAGGCGTTTGAAAATATCATGGCTTGGGTCAGGCACACCTTAGTTCTCAAAGTGACATCTTTGCCTTTCAATAGTATAAAGAGGTCTTTTGCAGAATGTTTGTCCAATGCAATACGTCATTTGATTTTTTGACTACTGCTTCCATGGGCGCTGCTTGTAGGTCCAAGTAAAATGAAATCCTTGACGACTTCAATATTTTCTCCATTTATCATGATGTTGCTTATTGGTCCAGTTGTGATAATTTTTGTTCTCTTTATATTGAGGTGTAATTCATATAGAAGGCTCTAGTCTTTGATCTTCATCAGTAAGTACTTCAAGTCATCTTTGCTTTCAGCAAGCAAGGTTTTGTCTTATGTGTATTGCAGGTTGTTAAAGAGTCTTCCTCCAATCCTGATGCTGCCTTCTTTTTAATATATTCCAGCTTCTCAGATTATTTGCTCATCATACACATTGAATAAGTAGGGTGAATAGATACAACCCTGACACACTCCTTCCCTGATTTTAAACCATGCTGTATCCCCTAGTTCTGTTTGAATGACTGCCTCTTGGTCAATTTATATGTTCTGCAGGAGCAAAATTAAGTGTTCTGAAATTCCCATTCTTTGCACTGTTATCCCCAATTTGTTATGATCCACACAGGCAGATGCCTTTGAATAGTCAATAAAACACAAGTAAACATCTTTCTGGTATTCTCTGCTTTCAGCCAAGATCCATCTGACATCAGCAATAATGTCTCTCCTTTCAAGTCCTCTACTGAATCCAGCTTGACTTTCTGGCAGTTCTCTGTAGATGTACTTATTGCTGCAATCCTTTTTAAATTATCCTCAGCAACATTTTACTTGTGTGTAATATTAATGGTATTGTTCTATAATTTCCTCATTCTGTGGGATCACCTTTCTTTATATTGGGCACAAATATGGATCTCTTCCCTTCAATTGGCCAGGTAGCTCTCTTCCAAATCCATGGCACTAGAGCACTTCCAGTGCTGCATCCCTTTGTGCAAACATGTCAACTGATATTTCATCAATTCCTGGGGCCTTGTTTTTTAACAGTGCCTTTAGTGAACCTCGGACTTCTTCCTTCAATACCCTCAGTTCTCGATTATATGTTATCTCCTGAAATGGCTGAATTTTGATAAATTCTTTTTGGTACAGTTTCTCTTGTATTCCTTCCATATTCTTTTGCGTATGACCCCACCTGGGTCATTCAATATTTTGCCTATACAAACAAAAATCCATTGCCATCTAGTTGATTCTGACTCATAGTGATAGAATCTTTCAAAATTGCAGATTGAGGCTTGGATTTTTTCCTTCAGTTCTTTCATCTTGAGAAATGCTGAGCATGTTCCTCCCTTTTGGTTTTCTAATTCCAGGTTTTTGCATATTTCATTATAATACTTTACTTTGTCATCTCCAGCTTCTCTTTGTCATCTTCTATTCAGATCTTTTACTTCATCATTTCTTCCATTCACTTCAGCTACTCAGTGTTCAAGAGCAAGTTTCAGAGTCTCTTCTGACATCCATTCTGGTCTTTTCTTTCTTTCCTGTCTTTTTAAGGACCTTTTGCTTTCTTCACGCATGATGTGCTCGATGACATCTCACGATTTGTCTGCTCTTTGGTCATTAGTGTTCAGTGCATCAAATCTATTCTTGACTTGGTCTCCAAATTCAGATAGGATACACTCAAGGTCATATTTTGGCTCTGTGAACTTGTTTTAATTTTCTTTAGCTTTGACCGAATTTTTATAGAAGCAATTGATGGTCTGTGATGCAGTTGTCCCCTGGCCTTTTTCTGACTGATGATATTGAGCTTTTCCATCATCTGCCACAGATGTAGTCAATTTGATACCTGTGTTTTCCATCTGGGAAAATCCATGTGTATGGTTGCTGTTTACACTGTTGAAAAAAGGTATTTGCCATGAATAAGTCATAGGTCTTGCAAAATTCTATCATGTGATCTCCAGCATTGTTTCTATCACCAAGGCCATATTTTCCAACTACTGATCCTTCAGTGGAGCCCTGGTGGTGCAGTGGTTAAGTGATATGGCTTCTAACCAAAAGGTCAGCAGTTCAAATCCACCAGCCACCACTTGGAAACCCTATGGGGCAGTTCTGCTCTGTCATCTAGGGTCACTATGGGTCAGAATCGACCAATGGCAACAGATTTTAACAGGATCCTTCATTGTTTCTAACTTTCACATTCTAATCACCAGCAATTATCAATTATCTTTCTTGCATGTTTGATCAATTTCAGACTGCGGAAGTTGGTAAAAATCTTCAATTTCCTCATCTTTGGCATTAGTGGTTGGTGAGTAAATTTGAATAATAGTCGTATTAACCAGTCTTCCTTGTAGGCATATGGATATTATGCTCTCACTGACAGTGTTGTACTTCAGGATAGATCTCAAAATGTTCTTCTTCATGAGGAATACGATGCCTTTCCTCTTCAATTTGTCATTCCTGGCATAGTAGACCATAGATTGTCTGATTCAAAATGGCCCATACCAGTCCATTTCAGCTCACTAATGCCTAAGATATTGATGTTTATGTGTTCCATTTCATTTTTGATGACTTCCAATTTTCCTACATTCATACTTCATACATTCCACTTTCTGATTATTACTGGATGTTTTTAGCTGTTTATTCTTATTTTGAGTCATCCTGCAACAGCAAATGAAAGGTCCGAAAGCTTTACTCCAACCACATCATTAAGGTTGACTTTACTTTGACGAGGTGAGGCGGCACTTTTCCAGTCATATTTTGAGTGCCTTCCAACCTGAGAGACTCATTCTCCTGTCCTATATCAGATAATGTTCTGTTGCTATTCATAAGGTTTTCACTGACCAATTTTTTCAGACATAAATTTCCAGGTCCTTCTTCCTAGTCTGTTTTAGTCATCTGGAGGCTCTGCTGAAACTTGCCCACCGTAAGTGACCATGCTGGTATTTGAAGTACCAGTGGCATAGCTTCCAGTATCACAGCAACACGTAAGCCACCACAGTAAGACAAACTGACAGACACATGTTGGTCACAGGTAGAGCTACCTCTTAAAGATGAATGATGTTAAATTTAAGTTATCCTTAAGTTAACTTAAATAAAGCCCCTTTGATGTGGCAATCATGTCTTCTTTGAAATACGGATTCTCAGTGTCAAAGTGCTGAATAAATATTATTTACAAAAAAAGTTAGAAAAAAAACTAAATATTTTTTTCTGTTCAACCAATGGAAGAAAGAAACAAATGAGTTCTGATTGTTGTTTAACCAGAGAAAATTATCATAATTCTGAACAAAATTAGAGGTTAACATTCTCACATTATCTAACCTAATTTTGTGAAGGAGAAACACTCACTTGAGAAATACTGTACTAACATGATTTATGCAAAATTAAGCCAAATGTAGCATAGTCTGCATTCTTAAAGATAATGTTTGAAATAGAAAAGAAAGTCATAGTTGCCTTAAAACATAAACAAAAAACACAAAGTTTGGATGCTATCTAATAATCTTAACAATGAATTCAAAATAATGACTAGAAAAGGACAAAACTGCCAGTTGGAGTCATTAAACAAAGGACAAATCTGTGCCATTTAGAGTAACAATGTTATAATAAATATAAAAAGAAAAGATTGAACAAAGACAGATCATACAAACAGAAATAACATGGATAGCAATACTATATCAAACAAAATATAATAGAAAGCAAGAAACATTGAACAGGATTTAAAAATTTTATTTTAAATAAAAAGGTTATAAATAATATTTGAATTATAATTGTCAAGAAACATGCAACAAATAACTTTATTTCATAATATATCGAACAAAATTGTGAGATATAAGGAATGAAGTATGCACTGACAAAAGGACAGAAAACACAAATTAGAAGGTAAGAAACAGATTAAATATTGAGAAGGTCTAACACAATTTAACTATTCTCCTAGAAAAAGAAGAGATAGAGATCAGAGTAGAATTAATTTGGACAATGTAATTACTGAGACTTTCCCCAAATTGTTAAAAGTCCCGAATTCTTATAATTTAGTAAGTCAAAGACTTTGAAAACTGTACAAACAAAATTAGTTGCAATCCAGAATTTCAGAAAAGAAAAAAAAAAGAAAGCCAAAAACAAAACAAACGAAAAAAAGCAACAAAGAGAATATTTTAAATCCACTTTAAGGAAAAGAGAAAAAGAGGAAGGGAGAGAGAATACATACAAATACATTCAAAGGAGCAATATTTAAACTGAGAGCTAACTTCTCTAGACCAAAAAAAAAAAAAAAAAACCCTGAAAGAAAATGAACAGTTAACCTAGAATTTTATATTCAACAAATATATCTTCCAAATTTAAGATAAAATATATTCTCAGAAAAAAAAAAAACTAAAGGAATTTCTCAAGAGCAAACAAAAACTAAAAGGTGTTCATTTGGCAGAAAAAGATTGAAGATACAGAAAAGATTGAAGAGCAATGAAAATGACAAAAAATCAAAGTAATTATAAATTAACATTAATTATATGAAATAATGTCTTGAAAGATTTTATATAACTATATATCTATAATTATGACTATACACACAAATATATATGCACATATATGTGTACCTGTTTGTCTCTCCTCCCACTTTTTTCCTGCACAAATAGTGGCA
>NW_004443968.1:22252729-22263645 GCF_000243295.1 Trichechus manatus latirostris
TATATATAATTATGTATGTACATTTATATGTGTATTTATATATAAAAAGAGAAAGAAAGTGAAATTTTTAGAAATAATAAAAATTGTTATAGATCATGAAGAGGTTAGACGCAACATAAAGGTGTATTAATAAAAATCTTTTTACCACAAATTTCAAAGTTACAATGAAATAGAGAACTTTCTAGAAAATAAGCTTTATGGAAACTGACACAGAAATAACGAAAAACTTAAATATAAAAAATAATTAAATGAATTGATGTTATAATTAAAAATCTTCTAAGACAGAAAACTCTATGTCAATGTGATTATACTGATGAATTATAACAATTACATAATAAAAAATAACGCCAATTTCACACAGATGCTTCCAAAAACATTGAGACCTGAGAAGAAAATCACAGATTATTCTGTTATTATCATAGGCAGTAGAAAATCAAACAAAATTGTAGAAATATAAATAAAATAATGTGTATATTATTTTATAACATTACATAAATTATAACACATTACAACCAAGTTGAAATGATTAAAGGAATCAAATCATGTTAAAAATTCACCACCAATCAATGTAATTTCCTAAATTAACAAAATGAAGAGAAAAAGCATAAAAATATCTCTATAACTTTTTGTTTTTATTTCATTTTAATCTGATAAGAACCAAATATATTTCAATACGGAAAAAGATAGGGACAGCTAATTTTACGATCTACTTTTCCCTGAAATGTTTTTACCCAGGGCCTTACAGACACTAGCACTTTCCGTTGCCACTTTATCCTATCACTGTCAAAATAGGAAATCAAGATATAAAGGAAGAAAGAAGGGAAAATTTTGAATATGAGATTGCTTTACATACTCTCCTACTTATGAACTGTACTGCTGGTGATAAATATTTCTATAATAAGTTAAAATTAGCAATAATTTGTATCAAACTTGTGCATTGGGGGGCTATGGATTTTAAAGCACTCTAGGACATTTTATCATGTGTATTTGTGAATTTCATTACCTTAAGTAAGACTCCAACTCATAGCCACCCTGTGGGACAGGATAGAACTGCCCCACAGGGTTTCTAAGGAGCGGCTGGTGGATTCAAACTGCTGACCTCCTGGTTAGCAGCCAAGCTCTTAACCACTGAACCACCAAGATTCATTTACTTTTTTTTCTTTTGATGGGGATTCATGTCAACACATTTTATCTTATGCTATTATCGCTTGTGAAATATTTTTGAAAAATCTGCCTGTACAGTAAATTAGCAATGCGAGCATCGTATTACTTCTGGAGACTATTAGAATTCTTTTCAGGTCTACCTTGGACTTCCATTTACTCCTTTTTATTTTCAAATATGTCTTGTGATTTTACTTATATTGTTCATTGAATGCAACGTAATGGGAGAAGAATCAAAAAAAATTGGAACACATTTGCCTTCTGTTTTACTTTCTTAGACACCTTTTTCAAAAGCGTACTCATTCTTCATGGAAATTCCTAGTAGTTATCCAGGAATAGCAGCTCTGTGACTGAATAAATGTTTTGGTCTTCTGCACTGCCAGCTTCAAACTATCATTAAGTCTCCCATAAGTTATACAGTGAAATCTGTGAGAGCCAGAACTCTACAGGATGGCCTTGTTTTTCTGCCTTTCACGATGTGCAGTCTTAGCACTTTTCTGTCACTCTCTATTAGTGGAAGATGTTTGCATTTTCCTGCTCTGGCAGGTTTCCGTCTTACACAGTTTCCTGCTTTCGTAAGTTTTGCTGTATATGTTGAAACCAGTAACCAGTTACTATCAAGTCGATTCAGACTCATGGCAACCCTGTATGTACAGAGTAGAACTGTGCTCCATAGGGTTTTCAATGACTGATCGTTTTAAATATATCGCCAATCCTTTCTTCTGAGGTACCTATGGGTGGAGTTGGACTTCAACCTTTCAGTTAGCAGCTAAGCACTTTAACCATTTGCACCACCCAGGAACTGTGTCTCTATCTGTCTGTCTCTCTCTCCATATGTAAGTTGTTTTTGTTGTTAGGTGCCTTCGAGTAGGTTTTGACTAATAGCGACCCAATGTATAACAGAATTAAATGTTGCCCAGTTCTGCTCCATCCTCACAGTACTAGGTATGTTTGAGCTCATTGTTGCAGTCACTGTGTCAGTCCACCTCTTTGAGGATCTTCCTCTTTTTCGCTGACCCTCTACTTTACCAAATATGATGTCATTTTCCAGAGTCTGTGCCCTCCTGACAACATGTCCAAAGTAAGTGAAACAAAGTCTCATTATCCTCGCTTCTAAGGAGCATTCTGGCTGTACTTTCTCCATGACAGATTTGTTCCTTCTTTTGGCAGTCCATGGTGTACGCAATATTTTTTGCCAATACCATAATTAGAATGCATCAATACTTTGGTCTTCCTTATTCTTTGACCAGCTTTCACATGCATATGAGGCAATTGAAAATGCCATGGCTTGGGTCAGGTGCATCTTAGTCATCAAAGTGACATCTTTGCTTTCTTAAGATTTTAAAGAGCTATTTTGCAGCAGATTTGCCCAATGCAATATGTCATTTGATTTCCTGACTACTGTTCCCATGGGCGATAGTTGATCAAAGTAAAATGAAATCCTTGACAACATCATATATATATATATATATATATTCTTTTGTTTATCATGATGTTGCTTATTGGTCTAATTGTAAGAATTTTTGTTTTCTTTATGTTGAGGTGTTATCTATACTGAAGGCTATATAGTCTTTGATTTTCATCAGTAGGTGCTTGAAGTTGTCTTTACTTTCAACAGACAAGGTTGTATCATCTGCATATTGCGGGTTGTTAATGAGTCTTCCTACAACTGTGATGTTGCAATTTTCTTCATATAGTACAGCTTCTTGGATTATTTGCTTAGCATAAAAATGTACAAGTCCATGAGAGCAAAGGTATGAATGCACATATATATATTTATTAATAAATATCCATATACATATATATAACATAGATATATTTATATATATGGATAAATATTCAAGTATGTGTGTATATATATTATGTATATATATATAATACGATACATGTTATTGTTATTAGGTGCCATCAAGTTGCTTCTGACTCATAGTGACCCTATGTACAACAGAAGGAAACAATGTCCAGACCTGAGCCATTATCATGATCATTGCTATGCTTGAGCCCATTGCTGAAGCCACTGTGTCAATCTATCTCCTTGAAGGTCTTCCTTTTTTCGCTGACCCTCTACTTTATTAAGCATAATGTCCTTCTCCAGGGACTGATTCTTCCTGATAACATGTCCAAAGTATGTGAGACAAAGTCTCACCATCTTCACTTCCAAGAAGCATTCTAAGTGTATTTCTTCCAAGATAGATTTGTTCGTTCTTTTGGCAGTCCGTGGTATATTCAATGTTCTTCACCAACACCAAAATTCAAAAATGTCAATTCTTCGGCCTTCCTTATTCATTGCCCAGCTTTTGCATGCATATGAGGCAATTGAAAATATTATGGCTTGTGTCAGGTACACCTGAGTCCTTAAAGTGACATCTTTATTTTTTAAAAACTTTAAAGAGGTCTTTTGCAGCAGATTTGCCCAATGCAATGTGTCTTTTGATTCATTGACTGTTGCTTCCATAGATATTGATTGTAGATCCAAGTAAAATGAAATCCCTGGCAACTTCAATCTTTTCTCCGTTTATGATGATGTTGCTCATTGGTTCAGTTGTGAGGCTCTTTGTTTTCTTTATGTTGAGGTATAATCCATACTGAAAGCTGTAGTCTTTGATTCTCATCAGCATGTGCTTCAAGTACTCTTCATTTTCAGCAAGCAAGCTTGTGTCATCTGTATAACACAGACTGTTAATGAGTCTTCCTCCAATCCTGATGCACTATTCTTCTTCATATAGTCCAGTTCTCAGATTATTTGCTCACTATACAGATTGAATAAGAATGGTGAAAGGATAAAACCCTGATGCACACTTTTCTAACTTTAAACCATGCAGTGTTCCCTTGTTCTTTTTGAACTACTAACTCTTGATCTATGTACAGGTTCTGCATGAGCACAGTTAAGTGTTCTGGAGTTCCCATTCTTTGCAATGTTATCCATAATTTGTTATGATCCACACAGTCAAATGCCTTTGCATAGTCAATAAATGACAGGTAAACATCTTCTGGTGTTCTCTGCTTTCAGCCGTGATCCATCTGACATCAGCAATGATATCCCTTGTTTCATGTCCTCTTCTGAATCCAGCTTGAATTTCTGGCTGTTCCCTGTGGATGTGCTGCTGCAACAACTTTTGAATAATCTTCAGCAAAATTTTACTTATGTGTAGTATTATTAATATTGTTCGATAATTTCCACATTCAATTGGACCACTTTACTATGGAATAGGCATTAAATATGGATCTCTTCCAGTTGGTTGGCCAGGCAGCTGTCTTCTAATTTTCTTGGCATAGACAAGTGAGCACTTTGAGCACCACAACCTTTTGTTGAAACATCTCAGTTGGTATTTGATCAATTTCTGGAGCCTTTTTTTCCTTCATTGTCTGCAGTGCATCTTGGACTTCTTTCTTCAGTACCGTACATTGTTGATCATATGCTACCTCCTGAAATGGTTGAATGCTGATTAATTCTTTTTGGTACAATGATCTGTGTATTCCTTCCATCTTCTTTTGCTGCTTCCTGAGTCCTTCAGTATTTTGCCCATAGAATCCTTCACTACTGCACTCAAGGCTTGAATTTTTTCTTCAGTTCTTTCAGCTTGAGAAATACCAAGCATGTTCTTCTCTTTTGGTTTTATATCTCTAGGTCTTTACACATTTCATTATAATAATTTACTTTGTCTTCTCTATCTGCCCTTTGAAATCTTCTATTCAGCTCTTTACTTCATCATTTCTTCCTTTCGCTTTAGCTACTCAACATTCAGGAACCAATTTCAGAGTCTCTTCTGACATCCATTTTGGTCTTTTCTTTTTTTCTTGTCTTTTTAACGACCTCTTGCTTTCTTCATATATGATGTCCTTAATGTCATTCCATAACTAGTCTGCTCTTCAGTCATTAGTATTCAACGCATCAAATCTACTCTTCAGATGGTCTCTAAATTCAGGTGGGATATACTCAAGGTCATATTTTGGCTCTCTTGGACATGTTCTAATTTTCTTCAGCTTCAACTTGAACTTATATATGAGCAATTGTTGGTCTGTTCCACAGTTGGCCCCTGGCCTTGTTTTTACTGATGATATTGAGCTTTTCCATTGTCTCTTTCCACAGATGTGGTTGATTTGATTCCTGTGTATTCCATCCAGCGAGGTCCATGTGTGTAGTTCCTGTTTATGTTTTTGAAAAAAGGTGTTTGCATGAAGAAGTCGTTGGTTTTGCAAAATTTTATCATGCAATCGCCAGCTTTGTTTCTATCACCAAGGCCATATTTGCCAACTACTGATCCTTCTTTGTTTCCCAGTCTCCCATTCCAATCACTAGTAATTATCAATGCACCCTGATTGCATGTTCCATCAATTTCAGACTGCAGAAGTTGGCAAAAAATCTTTAATATCTTCATCTTTGTCCTTAATAGTTGGTGCGTAAATTTGAATAATTGTCGTCTTAACTGTCTTCCTTGTAGGTGTATGGATATTATCATATCACTGACAGCATTGTACTTCAGGACAGATCTTGAAATGTTCTTTTTGGTGATGAATGCAATGCCATTCCTCTTCAATTTTTCAGTCTGGGCATAGTATACCATGTGGTTGTCTGATTCAAAATGGCCAATACAAGTCCATTTCAGCTCATTAATGCCTAGGATATCGACATTTATGAGTTCCATTTCATTTTTGATGATTTCTAATTTTCCTAGATTCATACTTCATACATTCCATGTCCTGATTATTAATGGATGTTTGTTGCTTATTTTCAGCTTCTTCTCATTTTGAGTCATGCCACATCAGCACACGCAGGTTCAAAAACTTGACTCCATCCATGTCATTAAGGTCTACTCTACTTTGAGGAAGCAACTCTTCCCCAGTCATCTTTTGAGTGCCTTCCAACCTGAGTATTTTCATCTTCCGGCACTATATCAGATAACGTTCCACTGCTATTCATAAGGTTTTCACTGGCTAATTCTTTTCAAAAGTAGACCACTATGTCCTTCTTTCTAGTCTGTCTTAGTCTGGAAGCTCAGCTGAAAGCTATTCACCATGGGTAACACTGCTGGTATTTGAATACCAGTGTCATAGTTTCGAGTATCATAAACACGCAAGCCCTCACATTTTGAAAAACTGACAGACACATGGGGGATAGAATACACACACACACACGCATATATATAATAGGTATGTTTATTCTCAGGTTCAGTATCATCCATGCAACAAAAATTTAACTGATATTTTCTACCTACTATATATTTTACTAAATGATTCAAAGTTAGTGCACATGGAACTTGATGTTAATGATGATGAAGAGGGCGAGGAATATGAGGAATATTATGATGAAGACAATAATGATAATTATGCTAACGTTTATTAAATAACTCTTTTATATTATAAAGTTACCAAATAGTTGTTGTTAGCTGCCATACAGCCTGCCCCTGACTAAGAATGACTCCTTCAAAACAGGAACAGAACACTGTGAGTTATGGGGTTTATGTTGGCTGATTTTCAGGAGTAGATGCCCAGACCTTTCTTCCTAGTCTGTCTTAATTTTGAAGCTCCGCTGAAACCACTTCAACATACTAGCAATACACAAGCCTCCACTGACAAATGGGTAGTGACTGCACTGAAGTACATTGGCTTCTAATCAAACCCAGGTATCCTACCTGGATGGCAAGAATTGTACCACTGAACTAGCACTGCCTACAGATAGATAATTTTATATTCATCTTCATATGTAATCCTCAGAGTAACCTACAAAAGAAGCACTATTTTTGTCCTCATTTGACAGTTAAGAAAACAGATTAGAGATGCTTATTAAGTTAAAGTGGGGATTAATTAATTTTTTAGATAAATGAACTTCTACAAATATTGAATTTACAAATTAGTTTCTGTTGTTAGGTGCCATGGAGTAGATTTAGACACATGTGACAAAGTAGAACTGCCACATAAGATTTTCTAAGCTGTAATCTTTATAGAAGCATATCACCAAGTACCTTACTGATACTAATGATCATACTTGGAACGCTCAACTGTAGGCTTTTTTGAGTACCTACTATATGCTAACCTGTAACCCATTTCCATGGAGTTGATTCCTACTCATAGTAACCCTATAGGACAGAGTAAAACTGCTTCATAGGGTTTCCAAGGCTGTAATCTTTATGGAAGCAGACTGCCACATCTTTCTCCTACAGAGCTAATGGTGGGTTTGAACAGTTAAATAGTAAAAAAAAAAAAAAAAATTAAACTTTATGATTTTTAGGGATCATCTGTGACAAAGTTTGTAAAAAATTTATTGTAGGATTTGGCATATAGTGAAAGGAGCCCTGGTG
Source organism: Trichechus manatus latirostris (assembly GCF_000243295.1). Lineage (NCBI taxonomy): Eukaryota > Metazoa > Chordata > Mammalia > Sirenia > Trichechidae > Trichechus > Trichechus manatus. Next base: position 22,260,190 of record NW_004443968.1, read on the forward strand.
ACCCAGCAGTTAAAGAGCTTGGCTGCTAACTGAAAGGTCGACTCCTGGAACCCACCAGCAGCTTCAAAGGAGAAAGACACGCCAGTCAGCTTCTGTAAAGATTACTGTCTTGCAAACCCAATGGGGCAGTTCCACTCTGTCGTTCAGGGATGCTGTGAGTCAGAATTGACTGGATGAAACGGGCTTAGTTTTTTGTTTTGTGGTTTGGTTTTTTTTTTTTTTTTTTTTTTTTTGGTATTTAATACATGATTAAACTGACTCAGAGACTTAAGTTACGAGAAGCACCAGAGATTCTATCCAAATCGGACCAAGACTTTTAGCTCTTTTTATTACTACAATGTTTCCCAGTAGTCTACTTCCTTCCACTCATGTATTAAGTATTTAATGGAAATTAGTTATGCCAAAATATCAAAAGCTTTCCTGTGTGTATAAAAGATCTAAGCAAATAAAGATTTTTGATAATTTAAATGAATGCTTGGAAGATTTTTTGAAATTAAAGGAATTGAATGTAAATGTGATAAGAGAAAATGACATTTGAATTATGATGATAGATTAAGATCCTCTAAGATTTACATATTAATATTTTAACATGATATTTTTATGTTGTTTTTTCATTGTGGCTATGCCTTTTTAATTGTCATAAAATGTGTCATTTGTATATTTGTTTTATGTTTTTGGGATGGAAGCAGAATTTAAAATTTGTACTTACAGTGCAATTTTGATTAGAATTATGTTTTACTGCTTTAATTTGGAATAAATCACAGATTTTTACTTTTGGGGGGAAAATCCAAAATCATCATCTCATTAGTCATTGTAATATAATCCTTGTAAACTATACATACAAATGTATCTGCATGTATATACACGTGTATATTTGTGCTAAGTAAGTTACGTTAGTAACACTATTTAATGTATTATTTAATGGATTTCTTTCAAATGTTAAATACTATCCTTGGAATTCTTTTTATATTACTTGTGTTTTTTTTTTTTTTTTTGCATATTTCTCTTTGAAACATAAAGTACATTGATTTAGAATCATCTATTAAATGGTAATACATAAACAGATATATACTGATTCAAGTTCACATGCCCAACAGTGTATTAATGCTGTGAGCTATGTAAAGAGAGAGATAATTCATCTCTTCAAGAAACAAATAATTTTTTTTACCTTAAAAATAAATGTGGCTCTCTTGCTTATTATATAATAAGTAAATCAGGAAGATCATAAATTGTGCATCATTTTAAGGGACATCAACTATACAAGTTTACCTTTGTCAAAATGTCTTCCATGACCATAAGACCAACCTAAATAGGCTACAGATATTTCTGTTTTTGGACAGTATTAAGTAAATCATAGATACATGTTGCCATTGAGTGGATTTTGACTCATACCACCCCTATAGAACAGAGTAGAACTGCCCTATAGGATTTCTAAGGCTATAATCTTTAAGGAAGGAGACTGCTACATCTTTCTCCCATGGAGCACTTGGTGGGTTTTAACCACCGACCTTTCAGTTAACAGCCAAATGCTTAACCACTGCACCATTAGGGCTCCTGGGCATAGATAGGACCATACAATATCTCTATGATTTTGCTGAACAAAAATAATATACTAGATCAATCTTCCCTTTGATCTTTGGTATTTACTTCCCTCACTGTTACCTCTTCCTTTTAAACTCATCACATTTGCTCTATACAAGCACTTTCTCCACAACACTGCCATTAAAGTAATATACAATCATCGAAAGAGTGATCATTTCAATAAGCACAAAATTTATTTCAAAATCTTCTTCTCCAAGACTTTCTGTAATTCTGTATGGAAGTATTTGATTTGTGGAATAAGAAAGTAAATGAAGTGTCTCTTCTATTGAAACTTATATGGAAATACCTGTAACATGTTTCGATGTTCACTTTATCTGATAAGGGGCTATCATCAATGTCAAGAATCAAAGAAAACAGGACAAACAATTTTCAATTATTAGCTTGCTTTCTGTTGTCAGTATTTGTTCACAAAAGATCTCAGGCAACAGAAGACAATATTTTTCAGACAGAATAAAAGTAATTCAACAGAGTAGATGAACTTTACATAGGTGTGGGTACATCATGAAAGCATTCAGTTTCATGTTAGACATCGCTATCTATTTGCAAACATTATACATGAAATCCTGAAATCGTCCTCCATTTATGTATGATTTTCTCAGTCAAACAAAATTGAGGCCCTTTAGGAAAAAAAAATAATGAAAGAAAGAAAAGATTTAGATAAGATTGGCATCACTTTTACCTAGAATGATTTGATTATATATGCTTGCAGATTCTGACAGGTTTTATCTTGAGGTACATCAACATCACTTGACAGTATAAAATTATAAAACAATATAGAGTACAGACATGCTATTTATATGTAGTACACACGTATGCAGATCTTGTTGATGTAACACTTTAGGAATCTCAAATCATCAAGATATTGTTTTGTTGTATTTTCTGTATAAGCAAGAATTACATGCAAATCTAAATTATGTGAAATAACATTATCTATACAGTCCTTTCATAGTTTTATAGCTCTTTGTTAAAATTGCTCCACTTGAATCTGTATTTGGTTGGTGTCGCACAAAAACTAAATTCTACAATTGCTTGTGTCTATACCCATCAATAAATGGTGCATATCATTACCTGGATGAAAATGATACAATTCTTTTTTCTATTGTGCCTGTGCTTTTTGTTTCAGGTTAGTAGATAATTTTTTTTTTAAATTCATGTTCTGTCTTCAGATGCAAAATATGTAATTGTTAAATTGCATAACACTAGAAGAAAGCAGACTGTGATGTTATTAGAATTGGTCAGAACAATTGTGAACAGTTCACTTGATTATCCAGATAGATTGCAGCCAAATTGGCTAAGTAAAGATCCAGATTAATCGTAAAAACAGCAAGGGATAAAAAGTACTTAATGATTTCTCCTTGCTGGGTTTGATATAGCATAGACTGGAATAAAAATGAAACGGAAACAGAAATAATTAACAATCAAGTTGAGACATGTTCAATTGGATTTTACAATGTATGGCCTGTGACCAAGTCTCTGCACATCTATTGAAAATGAATTCCAAATACTCCCTCTGTGTATAGGCTTGTAATAATTAAGGAAACTCAAAAGCATCAATTCAATATTTTTCTGAAGTAAAATGTCAGTTAAATTCTAGGCATCATCAAATAAGGGTATTGCAAACTAAAAAAGCATTGTAATCATAACATTTTCAAAATGATCGCTATAAACTTAGAAATTCTCATAAATTGCTTAATTTCAAGAATCATGAGACTCCGGCAAGATGGCGGTCTAGGCAGAAGCACCACGCCGTCCCTCCACAACAAAGATCCGAAAAACTAAGTCAAACAGAGAATCAACAATCCTGAAACCCTAGAACATCAAATGAAGAGATAAAGAACTCAGCCAAACACCAAA
>NW_004443968.1:22271160-22273575 GCF_000243295.1 Trichechus manatus latirostris
AAAAGGAAAAAAAAAAAAAAAAAGAATCACATACTGGAAATGGTCAATGAAAGAGAAAGTCTTCATTTTAAATGTGGATTCAATTATATTAAAATTCTTCCAGTGGAATTTTGTTAACGTATTTACTTACATCAAATCAGATAGTTCTAAAATTATCAATACTCTCCAGGAACTTGAAGTAATGTATTGAAGTATCAATTTACACAATTGAGTAATAAGACAAAGTCATAGCCTTGAGTAGTAGCATTTATTGTGGGAGATTAATCCATAGCAGGTTATTATAGAAGGATTGGCATAGTTGCACAATACTCCTAACTTTTGAGATGGGCATTGTTAAGTGCAACAATGCTCTCCTATAAAGCATCATTAGGTAAGCTTTTAAAGAAATTAAAGTGGACTGCATTAATTTACACAGCATAGGATTTCCAAAATTCTTCAGTATAAGTTTTTCTTTACAAGGAAATATTTCCTCTTTCCTCACTCTAAGAGTTACATAATTGGCTAAGCTCTATATATAATTTTTCTATTGAAGAGTCCTAAGAATTATCTTCCTGTAGAATTTGACACAAGGATTTTTCATATTTTATCAAATTTCAAACTTATTTTGGTCGCTAACAGAAAAAATGTATAAATGAGATATCAGAAACAAAGTTGAAAATGTCAAAAAAACCAGGTCACTTCAGTCAAAATTAGAAGAAGAAAATTACAGATACTTATCCTTTGAGTGCATGTGTTAGACCTTATGTTAAATTTTATTAAATAATTCTACTAATTCGGTCTGCTGAATGGTCTTTAAATTCATTTCTTCCTTCCTTGTTATATTGCCATTCACCTTGTCTATGTCTCTATCACCTTATAACCTTAGTTAGTTTGCAATCATATTGCACATCTTAATCTTTCCCACATCAAAGTTTACATTTATCATACATAATTTATTAGGAATTATATACAATAAATTAGAATGAGCTTAATCTTTCTCAATCTCAGTTTACTCACTGGTACAGCAGGGGGTATGTGATGGATCTGTTACTTGTCAAACAATACTAATAATTGTTTGACAAGATAATTGTGACATCTTACTGGCAGAATTTATTTTACTGACCAAATATCAAGGATGAAAAGTTTAAAATAAACCAGATTTCATGGATGATTAACAGAATTACTCACTTGTATTTGAAGGAAAAAGATGATGTTGCTTTTGTTCACTGTGAAAATAAAAATACAAGTTTGTGGGTTTTTTTCAGTAGGCAACTGAAATGAAACTAAGGAGGTCTAGTGGTACAAACATGAAAGTCATTCACTTTAGGATAATAGTCAAAACAGTGTCAGTATGTCCACCAAAAAAAGAGAAAACAGATTATTTGGAGGGTATATGTGTATCTGTAGCCTGGTGATTTGCTTCTGAAAGGTCACAGCTTTGAAAATCCTACAGAGTAGTTCCACTCTGCACACATGGGATCACCATGAGTCTGAATCAACTTGAAGACAACTAACAACAACAACCATTAATTACCAAGAAGGAAGTGGAAGCATAAACTCTATTTACTGTGGAAGCACAATAAAGAAAAGGTCAATGAAATGGCACTAAAAATAAGACTATTTCCATCAGCCGGAGGAGGACAGATTATCAAGAAGAACAGTATGATCTCAGCCAGTACAGTAAAATTATTTGAAGATTATGTGGGGGAAAAAAGATCCACTCAACTTTACAATAAAAAAGAAAATAGTAAACTTCAAGAAAACAGAAAATGTATTTCCTAGCTTGCAAGTGATTTTCTGGGAAAAAATAATGAGGGACAGAAATTTGTATTGGACCTAGACTCTAATATAAACTACCAAAGTAGAAAAGAAAATAAATTTATACATGATAAAAATTAATTTGATGTTTTCTGCATTTCTTGGGAAATGGTTATATGCTCTTGGTCTAGAAGAGCAGCATCAAATTTGTCACAATAGTTTGTTCTAAGTTATAAAGACAAAGTAAATTAACAACCACTTAAAATTTTATTTTCTATTACTGCAATTTTTTTTCTGGAGTGTTCTTCAAGATAAGTTTTAAATTCTTTGTGTGTGTGTCTGCGTTAATAAAATAGTATATGATCATTGAAATTAATTTATAAATTGAAAAATAAAGAATGAAAATGAACTGAACAAATCAATCATTAGAATTTGAGTTTATTAAGATTTTCCAATTAAAATAATTAGCAAAGATATGAATTAATATGCACCTATTGAGTAATTTTGTAGCAGGACTCTGATGACTTAAATCATCCAAATAGTAAATAAATAACACCCTTGCTACATGGCTAATCATTGGGGAATATAAAAGCATCAAAAGTTGTAAACTGATAAATATATATTAACTTTCCTGAGGAACTATATTACTAACCATTATATATTAAGATATAAAATCAT
>NW_004443968.1:22273785-22276337 GCF_000243295.1 Trichechus manatus latirostris
TTTTTTACAAAAACATTATTATTATTTAAGGAGGCATGGTCAACATGGTGGAGTAGTTAGATGCTTCCTATATCCCTCTTACAACAAAGACCTGGAAAAACAAGTGATTTGATTCTATGTGAACATCTGGCAGCCCTGAACAAGGCAAGGTTAAGAAATCCATCTGAGTCATACTGGAGAGGAAGACCATTTAGAAGAGGTGAGGAGCACTAGAGCCGCAGCGGTGAAACTGCAGAGACACAGCCACGCCGGTCTGCAGTGAAACAGACAAACAGCTGTGCTGTGCGTGCACTCGAGAAGCAGTTTCCATATCGAGAGAGACCTGGCAGCAGAGATTCTGCTTGGACACTCTGAACCAGTGAAGATCAGCTCCCAAGAGGCTAGGATAAGTACATGCATGCACACTTTCACGGTGATTAAAGAAAAAAAAAAAAAAGTCCATTTGGGAAAAACCTCTCTCCCTTTTACCTCCTACCTCTGTGCTCTGCACTGGATTTGGGAAAAACCTCTCTCCCTTTTACCTCCTACCTCCACGCTTTGCGCCAGATTTAGGAAAAACCTCTCTTCCTTTTACCTCCTCCCTCTGTGCTCTACACTGGGAGTCCACTGGGCCGGAAGGAGATCCCAAAAGGCACCCTGACCCATTCTCCTCGCCTTGGAGAGGGAACAAATAAGCTGCTGGCTCCCCTAGGCCAGGAACACAGGGTCGTCACAGCTCCCTTGCTGGCCACAGAAATCAGGGGTCCACAGACTCTGAGTACCATACACCCCTGTATAGAATTGTGGGGACCCATCTCAACAGCATTAGCCCTCACTGCCACAGTACAACAGGGCAAACATCTGAAGTTTAACTTCAACTGCTTTAGCTGTGACTGGGCAGATTTGTGACCCTTGAAACATCCCTGCCCCTCAAGTAGGCACATTTATCAATTTGAAGCAGGGTCTTGAGGATTGGTGGTAGCTCCTAAAGTGCCTAGTCACCTCTACAGGAGTTCAAGAAAAAGTGGTGCCCTCAAGTCTTTGCAGCCAGTATAGTGGGGTGCTTTTAGCCTGGCTGCAAAACTCACCTACTTATTCACCCTAGAGAATAGGGACATGCTTTTCTTTCAGACGCTCAGGGGCAGCCATCAGCCCCCTGTCAGTCTCAGCACATGATCCCCTACCACAGCCAGAGTCCAGTACCTGCACCAATCTCCCATGCCTCTCTAGGACTGGGGGTGAGAGCCTGCATCACACAGTTGGTGACCGACTGCCTGCACACCCGAGTTGATCCCATACAGGAAAATTTAACGGACTCCAGTGTGCACATACTTAGTTACAGAACTAACTACCTGCTGACAGGACATTAGAGATCAAAAGGGGTCAAAAATAAAACTAGTGCACACTAGCAGCCTATTTGGGCATATCAAAACAAAACAAAATAAGAAGCTAGGTCTCACTAAGCAAACACAAAATAAAATTATAATAAATTGTTGATGGCTCGGAGACAACAGTCCATATCAAGTCACATAAAGAGGCAGTCCATGATGGCTTCAGCAAGCTCCCAAAATAAAGAATCAATAAATTCTCTGGAGGAAGAGAACTTCTTGGAATTACCAGAGGCAGAATACAAAAGATTAATATACAGAACTCTTCTAGAAATAAGAAAGGAAATTAGACAGAATGCAGAAACATCCAGGCAACATACAGACACAGTAGTAGCGGAACTTAAGAAAGTTATTCAAGAACATAATGCCAAATTTAATAGGCTACAATAATCCATAGAGAGACAGCAATCAGAAATCCAGAAGATTAACAATAAAATTTCAGAATTAGACAACCCAAAAGAAAGTTATACAAGGAAAATTGAGGGAGTAAAAGTTGGAATTAGTGGCATTGAAGATAAAGCTCTTGATGCCAACTTATTTGAGGAAAAAACAGATAAAAGAATTAAAAAGAATGAAGAAACTCTAAGAGTCATGCGGGACTCTATAAAAAGAAATAACCTATGAGTGATTGGAGAACCAGAACAGCGGGTGATAACAGAAAATACAGAGAAAATTGTTGAAGATTTGTTAACAGAAAGCTTCCCTGATATCATGAAAGATGAGAAGATATCTATCCAAAATGCTCATCAAACCCCACATAAGGTAGATCCCAAAAGAAAGTCACCAAGACATATTATAATCAAACTTACCAAAACCAAAGATAAATAGAGAATTTTAAGAGCAGCTAGGAATAAAAGAAAAATCTTCTACAAAGGAGAGTCAATTAGAATAAGCTCAGACTACTCAGTAGAAACCATGCAGGTTAGAAGGCAATGGGATGACATATTTAAATCCTTAGAGGAAAATAACTGTCTGCCAAGAGTTATATATCCAGAAAAACTGTCTCTCAAATATGAGGGCAAAATTAGGGCATTTCCAGACAAACAGAAGTTCAGGGAATTTGCAAAAACCAAACAAAAATTACAAGAAATACTACAGGGAGTCCTACGGTTAGATAATCAATAACACCAGCTAACAATGCAAAACTAGAACACAGGACAGAGCAACCAGATATTGACTCAGATA
>NW_004443969.1:0-8101 GCF_000243295.1 Trichechus manatus latirostris
TCTCCCTTTCAAGTAGTTGAAGCCGTTCAGGGTTTCCAGCATTCAGGGAGGCATTCTGGGCTGCGCGGCTGAGAATACCGCTTTACAGAGGGTATCACTAAAGGAGAAGAGAAACGGCGTTTCTCCTATTCTGGAACACGAATGCTGCTTAACTGAATCTGCTGAAGTTTTCAGGTTTTTTAGAAGAAACTGTCCATCCACCAGATGCTGCTTTCTCAAATGTTGTCTCAGTCAGAGAAGACTGGATAGTGCCTGCCTTGCAATTTTTTGAGTCCCCTGGTTTTCAAAAGGAACTTTGCATTACAGGGAAGGAAGGTACCCTTGGCATTCAAAGCCAAACAGGCAGATTGTTTGCCTTCAGCTAGAGGATGGCAGAAGAGGTTCAGTTTTGCTCCCTAAACTTTTAGTTTGGGCGCCACGACTATAGTGTATTGATCTCCAGACTCTCAGAGCCGCTATATGCACAGGTGGAGGTGAGTTATGGCTGGGCATGGCCACCTCCCTGGCAGCAGTTCCTCTTGCCTGTGTTCCATTTGCAAGCCTGCAGTTTTTGGGACAGTTTATCAGCTGGCCAAGCATTCTGGAACAGACACTGCAAGGAAAGTTTGCTCATGAAGTCCTAGATCAATACGCTGCTTTGCACTGAGGTCCTGCCTGGGTCATCTGTACACTGCTGCTCCTCCCAGCACCAGGAGCCATGATTTTCATTGGATTTTTTTTCTAATTACATGTTTTCCTCAATTTTCTTTTTAGTTCTCTTTCTTTTATCTTTTCCTCAGTGGCATCACTCGGGTTGGTGTCACCCATTGCAGTAATTCATCGTGCCACACCCCTATGGACCTCCTCCTGTAGCAGACCATGCAAAACCTTTAGTAGTGTTTTCGTATTAATGGTACTCATAAATAGTAATTCTCATATATCACTCCTACTTTTCCTTCAATTACTACTTCATTCTCAATAAGTTGTTGATGTAAGTTCACAAATACTAATTACCACATGTGATATTGAAGCAAAACACCAGAAAATTCCAAAAAATCAGCAAATATAAAAACACCGGCAGTAGCAAAAACAGCAGGTGCTTGTCGTGCATGCAGAGGAAACCACATGATTCCATGGGTCATTGAAATTGGATAATGACAGCTCTGACCGGAGGGCATTACCCATTGTCATTGAGTCAATTCCCAGACTTAGCGACTCTACAGGACAGGGTAGAACTGCCCTATAAAATTTCGTAGGAAATGTCTGATGGATTCGAACAGCTGCCCTTTTGGTTAGCACACATAGCTCTTAACCACTATGCCACCAGGGTTTCTGGGGGGCATTAGAAGGTTCAGAAAGTAAATTAACATAGAGTTTTGCCTTGTAGGTATATTGATACATGTAAGCTGAGCTTACAAAAACTGTTTTTTTGTTCTAACTTAACTACATGGATGTTTTTATTAAAAGTTATGAATTTCTGCAGAAACCCTGCATAAAAATTGTATAGAAAGCTCTTTTGGTGTCACCTCTTCTGACAGTTTCACACCTAGTGTTGCCACAGCTTTTGGTCTCGCCTCCATTTGATTGTCTCCCAGGGCCTCTATCAGTTCTTTTGCCTCCACCTCCCATGACTGTGCTGCTCTAGACTCCACCCCTGTAAGAGGCCCATGGAAGATGCTAGAGAGTGGTCCACGGGCCTCCAGCTGCTCAGGAACTTGGGAGGAGATGGGGTGTAGGGATATATGCATCTAAAAAGCCCCTCGGGTCATTCTGGTGCTTATTTTAGAGGGCAGCAGTGAGCAGGCCCCCTTCCTGTGCATGGCTGTGAGAGGTTTCCCATGGTCCCTCTGCTTTGCTTGGTCTAGGGAATGGCAGAGAAGACAAGGATGACATAAGGCAGTGGGAAGTGTTTAGTGCTGCAAAGCCTGTCCTGATTGAAGTTATGGACTTTGTTTCCTCCACTCTCATCACTAGCAGTGAGCTGACTGTTCTCTGCTCAGACTAAAGAGGAATTACCAAAATGAGCTCAATACAGACTCCAGATTTGATTTTACAGTCTTCAGTTAACAAAGGGCAATTAAATATTAGCAGTAACTGACTGCTTTAAAAAGTTATAAACAAAACCCTGAACAAAAATGTAATGAGCCTCTTCCTTTGCCACCCTTCAGGCCCCAAGCTTTCTCACCTTCTACCTCCCAATACTGTATGAACTGCTTTGAGGTTCTTGGAATAAAGGTCTCAGGAATATCACTGCTTTCACCCCTTGAGGAATTTCCCCAATGCTGGTTATGCTAAAGCCTGAGAATCCTGCAGGGGCTGCCACAGCCTGTGTATTAGACATTCAACACACTGTGGTTTGGAAGCACTTCAGTCTTCCAGCAATTAGGCATGACTCAGGGACCTGACCCCAGAGGTGTTCAGACTTCCTGAAGCCAATGCCACCCACTCCCAGATTATCTCCACATCTGGTTCTTAGGATCAGTCAGTCCATTACGTCCCCTCAGCAGCATTTCTGTAGAAGGATACCTAAGAGCACGGTGGGTTTGTGCCATGCACCCTGAAAACCCGCCCCCTTTGTGTGGGGCAAGGAGCTACTGAAAAACTCTATTGAAACTGGTGGAAACCACAGCCCATGGTACTGGGGAAATCTGGGAGGGGGAGAGGTGGAGAAGCTAGAAAGGCCTGGTTGTGGAGACAGACAGGGTCCAGCATGACCTGAAGCCACAAAGCTGACCTAAGAGAAAAGGCCTCACATCTGCCCAACCTAGGCCCATTTCTGCTTCCAAAGGAAAAAGTCTTTCCCTGCTCTTATCCAACTAGATTGTAAAGGCCTCTGACTTAAGACATGATCAAGCCTTCAAAGCCTCTTAGGGTGAATGACAGTCAAGGAGTCTCTGTCCAACCCCACCTACTCAGTCCTGCTCATTTGGGTTCAAAACGATATTAACCAGTTTCTCATTTGCAAAGCCCCTTCTGTGTGTAAGAAGAAATATGTGAATTCTTGGAAAATCCTGCAAGGAAGGTACTTTTTAAATTCAGCATTTTTACTTTTTACTGAAACATAAAAAGGAAAAAGGAAGAAAAGAAAATGCCACAAACTGGGGAGAGACATTTACAATGAACACAGCTGCCTCAGGATTATGGATTGAATTGTGTCCCCTAAAAGATGCGTTGTAATTCCTAAACTCTATGCCTTGGTTATAATCTCATTTGGGAATGGTTGTCTTTGTTATATTAATGGGGCAGGATTAGTGTAGGGTTATCTCCAGTCAATCTTTTTTGAGATATAAAAAAATCCAACAAGCAAGCTCCGAAGCAGGGACAGGGGAAGAGAGATGCCAAGACACAAGGAGACCTCCAAGGAACAGGGAAGCAGAAGCTAAAGAGACAAGGACCTTCTTCCAGAACCAACAGAGAGAGAAAGCCTTCCCCTAGTGCCCACACTCTGAATTTGGACTTCTAGCCTCCTAAACTGTGAGAAAAATGTCTGTTTGTAAAGCCATTCACTTGAGGTACTTCTATTATAGCAGCACTAGATAACTAAGACAAGAATATACTAAGATCTCTCCCAAAGTATAGAAAAAAGGCAAAAATGAAGTGGAGAAGGGTCACTTGAAGGCAAATTGGAGAAGAGGGACCCAAAATGGCCTATAACACAGGCTCCGTCTGAGAAACAATCACAGATACACAAAGACCACAATGAACCAGTCCTCCCAACCCACAGGGCCAGATCCATAGGGAAACAGAACTTTAGTCCTTCCTACCCACAGGGCCAACCCATGGAGGAACAGGACTTTAGTCCTTCCTCCCCATAGGGCCAGACCCACGGAGGAACAAGACTTTAGTCCTTCCTCCCCATAGGGCCAGACCCAGGGAGGAACAGGACTTTAGTCTTTCCTCCCCTCAGGGCCAGACCCAGGGAGGAACAAGACTTCAGTCCTTCCTGCCCACAGGGCCAGACCCAGGACTTTTGAGGCTGTAACTGAGAAAAGAGGATCAGCGTAGACCACCACTGGCGCTGACTCTGCATCCCACATGTCTTTGACCAGACCTGTCCAGAACAACTTAGCTCTGCTTCTGGTTAAATGAAAAAGCCAAGCGATCTTCATCAAGTGGGAGAGCATTTCCCTTAGTCCAGCTTCTCGAAACACGTGTCTGCTGTCTAAGAGGAAAAACCAAAGGGAAAACCCATGCAGTGCACAGGTGGGCTGACAACTGTCCATCTCCCTGGGGCCAGCCCTGAAATCCTATAGCCTATTTCAGGGTGGCACAGCATGGCCATATTGAGAGGAAAATCCCCATGGTTCCCTGAGATGAGCTCCCAGCTCTGCCCCTGCCCTGGCCTGTTCCAGCAACACACCTGGCCCCCAGGATCTTGGAATTTGACATGACTAAGTAGTTCACCTTGTAAAACTTAATGCTTAAAAGCCACTTCTTCAATAAGGGTTAACAGGAGCACTCATTTAAAATTGCAACCAGCAAACACTTCTCTCCGACTCACGCTCAAGTAGTTTCTAAGCTTCCCCGATTTTATCACTAGCACTTATCACCTTTAACACATTAAATATTTTCCTAGTTTATTACATTTATTATCTATTGTCTCCCCAGTGGAATATAACCTTTGAGAGGACAGGAATTTTGTATGCCTTGTGGGATGACACATCCCCATTGCATAGAACACTACCTAGTACACTGTGTTTTAGGTACTTAAATTTTATTTGTGGAATGGATAAATGAATCCAAAGGAAGACACTCAAACTGAAAATATCTCTCCTGTCTCTTCTTTTGTCCTATAAAGGGGAATTTGCAGAGATGGGCATAGTTGTACTGCAGGATTCAGAGTCATCTTCCTGAGAAGTCGGAGAACTGGAGTTTGGCGCTGACACGGACGCTTTGTGCTACCCTGCTTCCTCAGACACTTGGGACCCACCTGGAGGTAAGAGCACTCCCAGATCAAGGATCAGGCCCGCATTTTTGGGGCGTGGCTTCCAGATCTATTGATAAGCTGCCCTCTCTTACTTTCAGTTCGTGATGTGAACATTTCACGCGTATTCCCTCTTATTGATGTTTGAGCATTACAGGATTGCCATCTAGCAGTTGTTTTTTCCCAGGCTGCATCTGAACTCATCCTTCTGACTTTTGTTTTCTGCCTTATCTAAACTTTTACTTGCATTCTTTCTCTGAATGAAGTGTAGGGAGGCTGTTTTCTGAAGTGCTTCCGGGTCCCATAAGCCACAAAATCTACTCACAGGCACAGGTCAGTCACTTAAAAGCTGAAAAGATCGGTCACCAGCCACAGAGCAGTTAAAGACTCCTGTGTTAGGAAAAACCAGACGTGAGATGGATCAGAGTGCGAGGCTATCCACGGGTTGCAAGCAAACACCCACACACCGTAAGGAACACACTGGTTTAAGCAACACACAGTCCAACTCCACAGCAGAATCCCCTGTTACATTTTCATCAGACCCTGGGAGTACTGGTCTCTGTTTATCATGGTGTTGCTTATTGGTCCATTTGTGAGGATTTTTGTATTCCTTATGTTGAGGTGTAATCTGTACTGAAGGCTGTGGTCTTTGACCTTCATCAATAAGTGCTTCAAGTCCTCTTCACTTTCTACAAGCAAGGTTGTGCCATCTGCATAACAGGTTGTTAACGAGTCTTCTTCCAAACCTGATGCCCTGTTCTTCTTCCTATTGTCCAGCTTCTTGGATTATTTGCTCAACATATAGATTGAATAGGTATGGTGAAAGGATACAACCCTGATACACACCTTCTCTAACCTTAAACCACACAGTATCCCTTTGTTCTGTTCGAACAACTGCCTCTTAGTCTAGGTACAGTTTCCTTATAAGCACAATTAAGTGTTCTGGAATTCCATTATTCGCAGTGTTATCCACAATTTGTTATGACACAGAGTCGAATGCCTTTGCATAGTTAATAAAACAAAGGTAAATATCTTTCTGGTATTGTCTGTTTTCATCCAGGATCCATCTGACATCAGCTATGATATCCCTTGTTCCACGTCCTCTTCTGAATCTGGCTTGATACAGTGTTGTCATTTTAGAGTTGAGGAATTACCTTTTGATCAGAAAAGAAAGATGACATTTATGTTTGTATTTGAGCATCTCATAAGTGGGAGGAACCACATAAATCATCTAATTGTAACAATGTTTTGCTTGATTATTCTTTAGGTGACTTTTTTTTTAAATCTTGCCTTCCAGAATCTTTTCACTTTTCTGATTTAAATGTCACATTTCAAGTCCCAGACTGCTCATTCAATTAATACCAAGAGATACTGGGAGATTTTGGCCTTGGGAAAACCTGCAAATATATTGTTAGGGTTAACAACAATTCAGCATTATCTACAATTAAATTTTTAGTACACTGTCATTTCTTAAGTATTTTAAGGGTGTAAATATGTCTAAAATGGGTCCAATAATTAATACCTGTATCTATTTGTTTTCAAAATAAAATAAGAATGTTATTAAAAATTTATAAAATTAAAAATTACTCACATTTTATCAAAATACTGATTTTTTTTATGTTTTCCTGCACCCAGTTTCCATGTGTTTGCTGACTCATATGTGGTGATTATAGTAGTGTAGGCACAACTTTCTATTTCCTTTATGAATAAAATTAACAAGAATAATAGCCAGCGTATCTTGAGTACTCAATATTGTTAGGCATATTTCTGAGCAATTTATCTGAATTAACTCATTTTACTTTCACCTGTATACTATCATTATCCCCATTTTGTAAATGAGGAATCCAAGGACTAAATTCACAGAGCTTAGGCATATGGCAGCTAAGATTTCAACATAGGCAGTTGGTTTCAGAGCCCACTGTGGGTCCTTAGGTACATTCACCACTAAATGACATAAAAATATCTGTATTGACAAAGTTCTCATAAAGTTTTCGAAGCACATTCCAATAAATAGATATTCCTTGGTTTCCAGCAACCCTATGGCTGTTATGTTAATCAGTTTCCAAACAGTAAACAGATACACAATGTGCTAATATACATTTAATAAAGGGAGATTTTCCAAATATATGGGCTGGCTATAGGTAAACTACAAGGAACAGTACAGTACCCTGGGGCCATTACTACTCTGGTCAAAGGTGAGATGGGAATGAAGTTCCAGGAAGCTGAGGACAGAAGATTCTGTGTAGGGAGGGCTGCCTAACAGGAACTATGATCATCCTGGAGAGAAATAGCCTGATGTGGCAGCCTCCTAGAGAAAAATTGGAGAATAAATATACTAGCCTCACTTTACTCACATCTTACTATCTCATGCCATGGCTTCCCATTGGCTGAACCCAACCACAAGCTAAGGGGTTAGAAAGCCCACTGATGTAGTCCATATAGGTCAGCCTGTAGGGCACAGAGCAAGGTGGAGAAAAGTGGAGAGTGAATCATCTAAAGCATGAAATAGTATCCACCAAAGCCCATCTATGTTGTCCTCAGCCTCCATTTCTGCCTATAATTTGGATAAACATTCACAGACTTGTGGGGCAAGAAAATTCCCATTGACTACCATATCACCAAGTGATGTCAATATAATGATAACTTCATGGAAACCAACGCTATCAGCCAACAATAGTCTTCTAAACATATATTGGCATAATTAAAGCACGGTGGGACAATTATTTTACATAATGCATAACTACTGTCGTTCCCGTTTTGCTAGTTAGGTATGACATCAGAGTTTTTAATCATGTTGTTGTTGTCAGGTATCATCAAGTCAGTTCTGACTCATAGTGACCCTGTCTACAACATAACAAAACACTGCCTGGTCCTGCACCATCCTCACAATCGTTTGGCTTGAGCCCATTGTTGCAGCATCTGTGTCAATCTCACTGAAGGTCTTACTCTTTTTAACTGACCATCTACATTACGAAGCATTATGAACTTCTCCAAGGAATAGCCCCCCGATAACATGTCCAGAATGTATGTGACAATGTCTCACCATACTTGGTTCTGAGGAACATTCTGGACGTACTTCTTCCAAGACAGATTTGTCCATTCCTCTGGTAGTTCATGGTATATTCAGTATTCTTCACCACCACCACAAATGAAAGGTATCAATTCTTCTTTGGTTTTTCTTGTTCATTGTCCACCTTT
>NW_004443969.1:14273-15390 GCF_000243295.1 Trichechus manatus latirostris
GCCTTTCACAGCCTCCTCTGTTGTCTGTATTTCCTGTGAGTGGGTAATTGAATCTAGACCAGTTATCTGATTCCGGTTTGACTTTCTGTAAACGCTACTTCAGAAGTGGTACATAAAAGTAGGATTTGTTCATTTGCTTTTTTCTCATTACCAAAGGAATTATTCAGTGTAACACTACAGTGCATTCAAAAGAAGAAAAAAAGTGTAGTAGGACAGATTCTTGTAGATAGTTTACACCCTATATATTGTGTTTTTCTTTTTTCTTTTTTTTCATAAAATGCAAGCACACTGCGCACTCTTGGTTTAGAAATTGAGTTTTCTTCACTTAAGAAAATGGCATTTGCATTGCTCATTTAATCCTCTCATTCTCCTCAAGCTGGTAAGTTTGGTCTTGGTAGTCTTTCAGATTCTTCATTTTATTAGAGCAGCTTCTCAATATAAACTGGAGTTTGGATAGATTTTCTGTGTTGACACCACAACTTGTATCAAATTGAGGAATAATTTCCTAATTTGTTCATTCTACATTTCAACCTTTAAGTTAATAAAGGTAATAAATCCTTTTGTGTATGAGTGATGCTTTCTTACAAATGATGAGAAAATAGTCATCTAAGATTTGTGTTGTCACATCCACTTTCCCCTTCCCCCTACTGACTATCCCCCTCCTAATTGTTTGCAGGCATTTATAAACCATCCTGGCTGAAGAATGTGATGGTCAGAGCCACAGTGGACACAGCTATAAGGTAGGTCTAAACACAGGGTGCTAGGCCTGAAATGCTGGACCAAGACATTAGGATTTCATTTCATGTGCACTGGGGGCTGTTGAAAGGCTATGAGGAGGGAAGTGGCATACAGAAAATTCTGTTCTAAAAGGCTTAATCTGGGAAACTTGTGCAGGACTCAGGAGAAGAAAGACAGATGAGTAGGTGTAAGAAGGACATTAAGACAGTCCAGACTTGTGGCCATGAGAGCCTTAACTGACAAGGGAATAATGGGAAGAGGAAGACGGCCAGGCTGTACAGGACTGTGGATGGAGACATGTCCAGGCTTGGCTGAAGAGTGGACAGTATGGGCACAAACCCTTCCCATTGGGGGCCATTAGAGAATTATAGGAGCCTGG
>NW_004443969.1:15856-21916 GCF_000243295.1 Trichechus manatus latirostris
TCCTCTAATACAATTGATTTGGAATAATTTCAAAACACCCAGTGAGAATGTCCAGCAGTCAGTGGGAAACATGTAGCTGACCATCGAGGCACTGGTGGAGTCCTTGTTTGTTTCTTCACAGACAGGATGTGGACCTGCGGTACCCTGAGCCTGCTGGGAGCTAACAGGACCCCAGACACATTGTGCCTATGCTACCACAGAGAGACTCAACAAAACCCATGCCTGCAGACAGGTGAATAAGAACTTGAATGAGAAAGGGAACTTGAAAGACAAGAGGCTTGAGGAGAAAGTGATGGATCAGGGTGTGGTTTCAACCTTTTTTTTTTTTTTTTGCTTTTTGTTTCAACTCTTTTGAGCCTAATTTCATTTTTCTGTGTTTTCTTCTGTCCACGAATTTAAGGATATCCCCTTTGTGGGAAGGAGCTACAGGAGAGGCTAATGTTCCTAAGCATGATGTTTCATATGAAAGAGTCCACAACACTGTACCCCTACTTTGAAATCTCAGATTGAGATTATCATTTCCCAGTAGTACTTTTTTTCTCTTTTCCTAAGAATTAAAGTATTTTACCTATAAACCCTATACCTGTTGCTGTCTAGCTGATTCCAAGTCACAGTGACCCTATAGATACTAAAAAGTATCACAAGGTATACTCTATCTGACTCCCCAAATGAATCTGTTTCTATAGTATATTGTTTATGCCTCCAGATGCAAAGCAATCCCAAAGCTCGTCCAAATTACCAAGCTTTCCATTACAGATGCAAGCCAAATACATACGATGCAACTGTCTTAATCAAAAAATCTACCTGTATCTGTGGAACGATATATGCCTTTCCTCTTAAAATGAACTATGTGCGTTTTTTAGACAAACTTCCACTTATTTCTAGGTCCTCTCTCTTTGCCTACTGAGGCCCTCACACTTGAAAGCCAAAGAACACAACTCTAGCAGTTTTTCCATGTACTGGATCAGTTCCAACAATATTCAAACAGATGTAGCCTTTAATGATAAAACAAAAGATCACTCCCTACATTCTGCCAGAGAGTGCCCAATTTACGAATCCCTTTAACTGCAAAACTCCTTAAAAAGGTTATCAAGAATATGATAACTACCACGTTGCCAGGTCGAACAGTTACTGTTACATTCTCATCCTGACTATGTCTGACTCGATGGCTTCCTTCTCCTTGAAACTCTTCCTTTGACTCCCATACTCAGTGATCCCCCATTACTGACTACTCCCTGCCCATCTCCTTCTTTTAGTGCTTCAAAGCTCAGATCCTGGATCTCTTCTGCTTTCGTTTATAGTCTTTTCTTATGTGGTCTCAGTCTCTCCGTGGTAGTCTGAACTTAATATATCCAACTACCCTCTCCATTGTTAAATCAAGATGTCTAAGGGGCATGTCAAATATGTGATCAAAAACCAAAGTCTTGGTATCTTCCTTCTCCCTCAATCTTCCCCATATTAGCAAATCAGCAATTCAATTATTGTTCAAAACTCATAAAGCCATCCCCTTCTTGTCTCATACATAACACTTGGTATCAAGTACTGAAGTCTTCATATCAAAATACTCCCAGAATTAGACTACTATTCACCTCCTCCATTTCTGCTCTCAACCAGTTATCTGCATCTCTAAGCTTCTTATGATTTTCTCCCTGCTTCTACCTGTAAAACCAGAATTATCCTTCTAAATGCAAGTCACATGATTCCTATGCCTCTAATTGCTTCCCATCTCACTCAGAGTAAAATCCAATCTCCTTTCCATGACTTATGAGATTCTGGGTCACTTGCCTCCTGCTGACCTCCTTGACCTCATCCTTTATTCTTTTCCCCTTTACACTTCTGAAGTCACACTGGTCTCCTCAATGCATTGAGCATACAAGCATGCTCTTGCCTGGAGCATTTGTCTTCACTGCCCCCTTTTTCTGCTATGTCTTTTGCTAGATAGTCTCATAGGTCATTATCACCTTCTTTCAGATCTGTAAAAATGACCCAGAGGTATTCCCTGATCAACCTCCACCACACCCCTGTACGTCAGTCCACATGATTTATTTTCCTTTCTTTTTCAACACCTCATCAGCAATTAATATGTCTTTTTCTTCCTACTAGAATATAAGCTCCTTAACAAAAGGAGTTTATTTTCACTCACTGCTGTTGCATAGTGCCTGAGAATCTTGTGGCAAATCTTAAGCACTCAAATACTTGTTGAATGAATGGTGAATAAATGAATGTCTTCACTAGGCACTGGAAAAGGGAGAGTCAAGGTACAAAGAATTTCTTGAGACCAGAAATATCCCCCCAAAATGAAATGCTGTTCAAATTGAGATCAACTGAAATGGTTGAAGATCCCCCAAAAAGAATAAAACAATGGATCTTACAAAGAAGGTCCTGACTCAGATGTTTACTACCCTGAAAAATAAGTCAGGATGTCTGACTGCTTCTGATTTTTCTTTGATGTACATTTAAACTCATATCGGGCCTTCCCACTGAGGTGCCCAAGTTTTCCATATATAAAAGTTTGATGCTGTGAATTGATCCCTGAGTTCTATCACAACAATTATGAATCTTGCTAAATGTGTCTTAAAAGATGTTCCTGGATTTATTCAGACAAGGATTAAATGAGGGGAAAATTGAAGAGATGATGATGTTATTAAATAAAAATGTAGCTCTGTATTTACACTGCAACATGTGACTTTGCTAGATGATAAAAGCATTAGTAGCCACCAATCTTGCCAGTTTTCCTTCCAAACCAGAGGTTAACACAATTTTTCTCTAATCTGGACTAGTTTCACACACAGATGGTGCTCAGGATATTGTTGAATCATACCCAGTCTAGTCAGTGTTCAGAGATTAATCTGGGTCCCCATCCTCTGACAATGGTGTTCCAAAAGAGACATGAGGCAATGGAGATCTGAGTGTTTATTGTAAGAATACTAACTCTACAGCTACTTCCATCAGCAAGGTAATATCTGGAACAAAGTCTGAAGTTTGTTCCTTGAATTTGCACATTAACCAGATATGGAAACTTTAACCATACGATACAATACTTTCATCTGAAACTTGGTCTATCATACTTTGCACTTAAGATTTGAATCTAGAAGTGTTCCTGAAGGAAGCAACACAACTGAATGTCTAGAACAACAATGTATAGAGGAGATGGAAAACATCAAGGTTTGGACTTTGATTCCTTGGCATAATGACCTGAAATCATTTTACTTTAATGAATAGTTTTTCACGTTAAGTCAATGACAGGGCATATAGGTAATTGGTTATAGTAGGAGAAGATGACTCGGGTTTTAAAAACAAATTGAATTTAGACATATTAAAATAATCTAAAACTATAAGACAAAAAAAAAACAACAACAGCCAAACGCATTATCATCAAGTGATTCCAACTCATAGCAACTCTATAGGACAAAACAGAACTATCCACAGGGTTTCTAAGGCAGTAATCTATACAGAGGCATGTTCAGTGACCATAATGCACCAATGACAGAAAATTAAATAAAATCAGACCAAAACAACAGCAAAATACCACACATGAAAATAATCCTTTGTAGACATTGTGAAGTTTAAAAATTGTAAAAATATGCACGGCAGACATCAGACTTTGTCTTAATTCAGGAGAAGGACAGAGAATCACCAACATCAGCCCAAGGCTGATTCCTATGAAGTGGAGGTCAGACATGCCTGCTCCTTCCAACTTTTTTTTAACAATTCAGACAGCAGCCATCCCTGGCACAGCACTCTCTACTTCTCTGCTGAATTTAATAATTCATCACAATGGCCACAGAGCTCACAGATGATACTCATGATTTGGGGGTTTACAGGGGAAGTAACACTTGCAGTTCAGGCTCAAGGATACTCAGAATACAGTTCTTCCATCAGGACAGCCTCTTCCCTACCACGCTCGCTGGCATGACTCTCCCTGGCCCTAGGCCTCTCCGCAAAGACATTCAGCTCTCTCTCTCTATGGGTCTGGAAGCCCACTGTGCCGTCTCCTGCTGCCAGGTCTCTGCTGCAGGGTCTCTCCTGCCACCACTTCTCATTGCCTTCAGGGTTACAGCTTGTTCTCTTTCTCTCTCAGTCTTCTTCCAGGAGTTTCTCAGTGCAAGGACCTCGGGGTCAAAGGACGAGCTCTTCGCTTCTGGCTTTCCTTCTTGATGGTGGTAGGATCTTCTCTGCTTTGGAATTGGCTCTCTTTTAAGGCAAAACTGACCAATCCCCTTGGTAGGCCACAATTACTCTGTCACATAGTCTCACCCAATCTTCTGGGTGGGAGTTACAAGACCCTGGCTGGAAAGGCCACACAAAAGTAATCAATTACCACGCAGGCCACCCCTTGGCTTTCTAGCCATGGTTCTTACATATTTGGAGGATAACTTCCCTCTCCCAATTTTTTTTACCAGTCCAAAACCATATTAATAAGTAGTCTTTCAATAGGGCAAAGAGTCCACAGGATGAGGTTACTCAGGTACCAGCCATTCAGGTCTGCTGCAGGTGTTCGTCTGATCTGGTCAGATTCTCCAAAAGTCACCTCGTCTTCACCCTTTCTGGCCTCTAATAAAATTAACTGAGAGAAGATTTTTCCCTTGCTCTGATCCTCACGAGGTATCAGCATAGCAAATGGGGCTTTAGGTTTGGCCATTCTACTCGAGTCCAACAGAGCCTCCCCCTTAGTGCACTCTTTCACACTTACAGCTTCTACAAATACAGATTTCACAATCACAATTAACCCAGTCAACAATCAACACTCACAGCTGAATCATATAATCCTATCAGCATCTTCCCTACCCTCTCTTCCCCAGTCCCATCAGGAAAAGAGGAATCTCTTCAGTGGAGATCCTCCCTCGTACCCCTCATTTAATGTAAGCCCATTTATGAAATTGTGTAAGCCAGACACTTCATGTCTTTATCTGTCCCTGTTTTAGATAGCCAGTGTTTAAATTGCCCACACATATCAAACCAGCACTCTGAGGAGGTAAGCATGTTCCTTGGTCTTGAAGAATCTCCTGTTCTGGTGGGACTTGGAGCATCTGCATCCAGAAGCAAAGTCCAGTCCAGTCCAGAGCAAGCATCAAATTGCAGCAATCTACACCAGTTCACGGTGTCAAACATCTTTCTCTTCATTCAGTCAGCTTCTGGTCAGCTCATCTCTAGCCATCCAAGCTAGGCCACAATGGATAGCAGCCTCGGGCTCAAGAGTTCACACATGCTTCCTGGCACTTCAGACAGCCTCTTCACACACTCTTATCCTTAGACCCCTTGGGTGAAGTCAACAGGTTCCACCTGTAAACTTCAGGAGTCTAACAACTCCTTTTACTCTTGACCAGCCAGCCCTTCCTCTCTCTCATCTGTAGCCCCCGTGGGCTGGATCGAAGGGTGCCAATGGAACATGTTCAAACTCAGCCTGTCTCTTTATTATAGCAATTCCTCCATTTCCAATCATTAGTAGACCCAGGTGGTCACCACAAGTGAGCAGACCAAGCTGTCTACTTGCCAGCTCCCTTTAACTTCCAGGCCTGGAAGTTTATCATGGACACTGACTTTTCCTGCCTTGATGCATCCAACAGCAAACTGCTTGCTTGAAATTAAAAAGAAAAGTCACTTTTTTCTGCAGATCCTTGCTTCAAATGCAAGTCTTCTGTTCTCTCAGCAGTTCTGGGTGGTCCTGAATGTCTTTTCAAATGAAAATCTGGGCACAGCACAGGTTTTCAACCTAAGTCCCCACTCTACACACAGGTCTACCACATTCAAATCAACAGCCTGTGCTTCTCTCTGGCAAATCCTAGTTCTTCCTTTAGCATATCCAATCAAGTAATGGCTGAGGCAGAGTTACATGTTCTCTATAATCTATAATACCCAATATTAATTTCTAGTGTACCTTTAGGTCTGCTTTACAACATTAGGTAGGAGAAACTTTCGATATCCATAGTACATTAGATGCATGCATAATCCTAAACACATAACCCTTTTAAAACATTCCAGTTTAGTCTTCTCTACACTTTAACTATCTTCCCATTCAAATGCATATGGCTTTGGGCCTCTGGCTGGGTGGAAGGAGAA
>NW_004443969.1:25412-26796 GCF_000243295.1 Trichechus manatus latirostris
AAATTCCTCAACATAATTAAGGGCATTTCTACAAAGCCAACAGCCAACATCATCCTAAATGGAGAGAGTTTGGAAGCATTCCCCTTGAGAACGGAAACCAAACAAGGATGCCCTTTATCACCACTCTTATTCAACATTGTGCTGGACGACCTAGCTAGAGCAGTTAGGCTAGAAAACAGGGCATCCAATTTGGTAGGGACAAAGTAGGTGTATCTCTATTTGCAGATGATATGATCTTATACACAGAAAAACCCAAAGAATCCACAAGAAAACTACTAGAACTAATAGAAAATTTCACTAAAGTTTCAGGTTACAAGAAAAACATACAAAAATCAGTTGGAATCCTTTACACCAACAAAGAGAACGTTGAGGAGGAAATCGCCAAATCAATACCATTTACAATAGCCCCCAAGAAGATAAAATACTTAGGAATAAATCTAACCAGCGATGTAAAAGACCTGTACAAGGAAAATTACAAGACACAACTGCAAGAAAGCAAAAGAGACCTGCACAAGTGCAAAAACATACCTTGCTCATGGATAGGAAGACTCAACATTGTGAAAATGTCAATTCTACACAAAGCGATTTACAGATACAATGCAATCCCAATCCAAATTCCAATGGCATTCTTTGATGAGATAGAGAAACAAATCACCAACTTCATATGGAAAGGGAAGAGACCCTGGATAAGTAAAGCATTACTCAAGAAGAAGAACAAAGTGGGTGGCCTAACACCCACTACAGTAGTCAAAACAGCCTGGTACTGGTACAACAGATACATAAGACAATGGAACAGAATTTAGAATCCAGACATAAATTCACCCACCTATGAGCAGCTGATATTTGACAAAGGCCCAAAGTCCGTTAAGTGGGGAAAAGACAGTCTCTTTAAGAAATGGTGCTGGCATAACTGGATATCCATCTCCAAAAAACTGAAACAAGACCATACCTCACACCATGCACAAAAGTAACTCAAAATGATCAAATACTTAAATATAAAATCAAAAACGATAAAGCTCATGGAAGAAAAAATAGGGACAACGCTAGAAGCCCTAATACATGGCATGAACAGAATAGAAACCACAAGTAACAATGTATAAGCACCAGAAGAGAGACTAGATAACTGAGAGACCCTAAAAATCAAATACTTATGCTCATCAAAAGACTCCACCAAAGGAGTCAAAAGACAAGCTACAGACTGGGAAAAAAATTTGGCTACGACAAATCTGATCAGCGTCTAATCTCTACAATTACAAGATACTGAAAACCTCAATAACAAAAACATCAATAACCCGATTAAAAAATGGGCAAAGGATATGAACAGGCACTTCATCAAAGAAGATATTCAGGCGGCTAACAGACACATGAAGAAATGCTCACTATC
>NW_004443969.1:29337-30290 GCF_000243295.1 Trichechus manatus latirostris
TCAATTATGTCAAAGAATGTCCCTGATATTCCTATTTTGCTGAAAGCTTTTGTCAGAAAAGGGTGTTAGGTTTCATCAAATGCCTTTTCTGCATCAAATGAAATGATCATGTGATTCTTTTACTTGGTTATATGTGATGAATGGCACCGATTGATTTTCTAATTTTGAGCCACCTTGCATTCCTGTTATGAATTCTGCTTGATCATGATGTATTATTTTCTGACTATGTCGTTAATTTCTGTTTGCCAGAATTTTGTCAAGAATTTTTGTGTCTACATTCATGAGGGATATTGGCCTGTAATTTTCTTTTTCGTGTTGTCTTTACCTGACTTTGCTATCCAGGTGATGATGGCTTCATAGAATGAGTTAGGGAGCATTCCTTTCTCTTCCAAGTTTTTGAAGAGTTTCAGTAGAATTGGTGTTAACTTTTCTCTGAATGTTTGGTAAAATTCCCTAGTGAAGCTGTCTGGTTCTGGGCTTTTGTTGTTGTTATTTGGAGTTACTTGATGACATCTTTAGTCTCTTCCTTTGTTATGGGTCTGTTTAGCTTTTCTCTTCCTATTTGTGTTCGTTTAGGTAGGTAGAGTGTTTTTGCAGGAATATGTCCATTTCTTCTAGGGCACAATCAGCCAACTTGACCTTATAGACATATATAGATCGGTTCACCCAACAGTTGCTAAGTACACATTCTTTTCTAATGTACATGGAAAGTTCTCCAGAATAGAACACATTTTAGGCCACAGAACAACCCTCAACAAAATTCAAAACATCGAGATAATACAAAGTATCTTATCTGACAACAACACATTAAAATTAGAAATTAACAACAAGAAGAGCATGGAAACAAAAATCAATTACATGAAAACTGAATTATACCCTGCTTAAAAACCACTAGGTAATAGAAGAAATCAGAGATGGAATAAAAAATTGCATAGACTCAAACGAAAATGAAA
>NW_004443969.1:43938-45085 GCF_000243295.1 Trichechus manatus latirostris
TTTTTATTGCTTGCCAGTTAGTATTTTTATGATTAAGAGATTCAGCAGAATCTGTCATCTCATACTATGTAGTTCTAAAACATCAATAAAAAGCTCGCACATAAGGAACACTTACTATGTGCAGACAAATAATTCACATATTTAGCTCATTGATATTCAAACACCACCAGGCTGATGTTAATTTAATACCCCTTTTTAGAAAAGAAAATGGGGCACAAAGAGGTTCTAGTGTAGAACAAAACATTCTGGGGATGATTAGATCTTTAAATATGCAATGGTTTATAGAATAAAAAAGTAGAGTATTTAAAATTATTAAATTGAACGTTCTCCAAACCGAGTTAAAGTATTCCTTCATTTATGGGTTATAAACATGGCTGTTCTAATAAAAAATGATTAAAGTTTGTATTCTAGTATTTTTTATTATCATAACTGTTAAGTACTCTAAGTCAAATATCTAAAAGAGTTTCTTAAACAATAGTAGTACAAATTGCAAAATGTGAAGTTTATTTACATCATCCAACTTGTAGATTTCTGTCATTACATTTAGGTAATAATAACACTAGGCAAGTATTTTTTTATTTTGAAAATTTGAGACAGTTTTTTTTTTTAAATGAAACAACCCGAAGAAATCCTCCTTTTTTTGAATTAAGTGGTATCAAGTATGACATCCATATGCAGCTTCCTGTAGTGTCCTAACAACTTTGCAGAACTGAAATCTATCAACAGGAAGAAAGTGTTTTTTCTAAGTTGTTTTAGAAACTTGTTTTACTTTACTCTTTACCTATATATTACTTTCATGTTTCTCCCTTCTCTGCTTGTAGGCACTATTGATTAATTTCAGTACCAACATTTCAACAAAATTAAGTGTAAAAGTAAAACATAGAGATATAATTAAGATTCTTGATCTATCTTTCAGGTAGATAAAAACTATTGTTTTTTACAATAAATAGCACATTCCAGTTAACCATAAACTAGTTTCAAAGTTCAACTATGATCTTTCTTTAATACTGATGAGTGTTAGACTTTTCTTACTGTCATTCTCAACACTTTCTTAATCTTATGGCATATGGATTTAGGAGGAGTGAAAAATGAGCCTTAAATGTGATCTAAATTCAAGGATTTGAGCACACAGGACTATGCCAAAGAA